>NC_090265.1:1743516881-1743739381 GCF_040414725.1 Anabrus simplex
AAAATATACTGTCTAAAAGAAGTTCAGTTACATAAAGCTCAAAACCAAAAGAAATACAGCAGTTTCGATCAACAGTATTCTGTAAGAAGGAAGTCAGCTCCCAGACGAAACTATCTTTACATCGATCTGTTTTCAGACCAACTTTGCTTTACGGGAGCGAAAGCTTATTCATAAGATAGAAGTAACAGACATGAAAGTAGCGAGAATGATTGCTGGTACAAACAGGTGGGAACAATGGCAGGAGGGTACTCGGATTGAAAACATTTCTCAGCAGACATACTACAAAAAACGTAAAATTAAGCAATTTCATCAATTGTGCCGAAAGTTGAAGGGACACAGGGCTCGGAAAGGTTTTAAACTGTGAGTCTTGGATAGCTCTATCAAACTAAAGAAGCAAATTTCAAACATCACTTCTGGCCTAAATGCAGTTCCGCAAAAGACCTAAAATAACTTCTTTCTTACTCGTTTTCTTTCTGATTCAAATCTTAGAAAATTAACTTATTTACATAATTATTTCTGTAATGTGTTCCTTGGTTCAATACCCTCAGGATTAGTTTTGATTTTTTTGAAAAATGTCCACAACGAATGCAGGGCTTCAGTGAAACTCTGCAACCAAGGTCTATATACACAGATCTGTACTTAGATCTGGTCACGCTCCCAGAATTCTGCGCGGCAGCGGCCATACTGGGATCAAAGGCCTCCAGTGTGTGTTATACAGTGCAGCGAGATTAAGTTGTCGTGGGTTATTGGGTCGCTCCAAATTGTAGAAGTCATTCATGTAAAGATAAGAACAGGAGGGCAAAATGGGTTCAAAATTGCCGACGTCATAAGTGACAGAACATTCGCAGCTGTGTTGAGGTTAGTATAACACTTGATAGATAAAAATAATCACCAAGTTTAATTATAATTACTTTTGTGGTGTAGTGGTTAGTGTGATTAGCTGCCACCCCTGAAAGCCCGGGATCGATTCCCGGCTCTACCATGAAATTTGAAAAGTGGTACGAGGACTGGAGCGGAGTCCATTCAGCCTCGGGAGGTCAACTGAGTAAAAAGGTTGTTCGACTCCTGTCTCAGCCATCCTCGAAGTAGTTTTCCGTGGTTTTCCACATTTCTCCGCCAGGCAAATGCCGGGTTGGTACTTAACTTAAGACTACGGTCGATTATTTCCTCTTCCTTGTCTACCCCTTCCGATCTTCCCATCCCCCGACAAGGCCCCTCTTCAGCATAGCAGATGAGGCCGCCTGGACGAGGTAATGGTCCTCCTCCCCACTTTTATGCCCCAACCCAAAGAGTCACGCTCAAGGATACTAACTTTGAGGCGGTAGAGTTGCAACCCCTCGCTGAGTCCGAGGGGAAAACCAACCCCGGACGGCAAACGGATTAAGAAAGAAATAATAAGGAAAAATTGCATAACTTATTCGACTTATTATTATTATTATTATTATTATTATTATTATTATTATTATTAAAATATACACTGACTGACAGAGCAAATGCAACACCAAGAAGGAGTGGTCAGAACTTTATGCCAATTGCAGGGTAGACTGACGTCACTGAGGTATGCTCATGATGTGAAATGCGCCGCTGTGCTGCGCACGTAGCGAACGATAAATGGGACACGGCGTTGGCGAATGGCCCACTTCGTACCGTGATTTCTCAGCCGACAGTCATTGTAGAACGTGTTGTCGTGTGCCACGGGACACGTGTATAGCTAAGAATGCCAGGCCGCCGTCAACGGAGGCATTTCCAGCAGACAGACGACTTTACGAGGGGTATGGTGATCGGGCTGAGAAGGGCAGGTTGGTCGCTTCGTCAAATCGCAGCCGATACCCATAGGGATGTGTCCACGGTGCAGCGCCTGTGGCGAAGATGGTTGGCGCAGGGACATGTGGCACGTGCGAGGGGTCCAGGCGCAGCCCGAGTGACGTCAGCACGCGAGGATCGGCGCATCCGCCGCCAAGCGGTGGCAGCCCCGCACGCCACGTCAACCGCCATTCTTCAGCATGTGCAAGACACCCTGGCTGTTCCAATATCGACCAGAACAATTTCCCGTCGATTGGTTGAAGGAGGCCTGCACTCCCGGCGTCCGCTCGGAAGACTACCACTGACTCCACAGCATAGACGTGCACGCCTGGCATGGTCCCGGGCTAAAGCGACTTGGATGAGGGAATGGCGGAACGTCGTGTTCTCCGATGAGTCACGCTTCTGTTCTGTCAGTGATAGTCACCGCAGACGAGTGTGGCGTCGGCGTGGAGAAAGGTCAAATCCGGCAGTAACTGTGGAGCGCCCTACCGCTAGACAACGCGGCATCATGGTTTGGGGCGCTACTGCGTATGATTCCACGTCACCTCTAGTGCGTATTCAAGGCACGTTAAATGCCCACCGCTACGTGCAGCATGTGCTGCGGCCGGTGGCACTCCCGTACCTTCAGGGGCTGCCCAATGCTCTATTTCAGCAGGATAATGCCCGCCCACACACTGCTCGCATCTCCCAACAGGCTCTACGAGGTGTACAGATGCTTCCGTGGCCAGCGTACTCTCCGGATCTCTCACCAATCGAACACGTGTGGGATCTCATTGGACACCGTTTGCAAACTCTGCCCCAGCCTCGTACGGACGACCAACTGTGGCAAATGGTTGACAGAGAATGGAGAACCATCCCTCAGGACACCATCCGCACTCTTATTGACTCTGTACCTCGACGTGTTTCTGCGTGCATCGCCGCTCGCGGTGGTCCTACATCCTACTGAGTCGATGCCGTGCGCATTGTGTAACCTGCATATCGGTTTGAAATAAACATCAATTATTCGTCCGTGCCGTCTCTGTTTTTTCCCCAACTTTCATCCCTTTCGAACCACTCCTTCTTGGTGTTGCATTTGCTCTGTCAGTCAGTGTATATCACCGAGCAAGCGGCTGCGGGTCTTGGGCCACGAAATTATCAGTTTGCATTCGGGAGACTGTGGGTTCGGACCCCACTGTCGGCAGCCCTGAGGATGGTTTTCCGTGGTTTCCCTTTTTTCACACAAGACAAAAGCTCGTTTCCTTCCATCACCTAGCTCTTACCTCTCCCATCGTCGCCATAAGACCTATCTGTGCCTGTGTAACATAAAGCGAATTGTAATAAAATGTATTACATTATAACTGTAAATTTGTGTCGTCATCCCGTGGCGATGCGGCTTTTTTTTTTTTCTTAGGCACACCCGCGATAGATGTGAGCTGCATTTACCATTTCGACCACATACCATTCTTAAATTTCCCGCAGTATTGGGAATCGAACCAGGACCCTGAGGATGCAATTAATTACATAAACCTTTACACTACGAAGTCAGTTCTCTAATATACGCGTTTACTCCTGTTACTAGAAATGTACCCTAAATTTCTGGCTTTAATATTTATTATAATAGGCTTAATGTTGTGTTAGGCCTTAGCCTATACGTAATTTTTAATTTTAACCGTTCACACTTCTTTGATCATTATATTATTTTGTTCATGCTTACGTACCCTAAATTAGTCCTACTGGCTGAAAAATTGATGATAATTTTGTCATATTGTCTGCTCTTAATGCCATTACAACTGCTCACAATAGGCCTGCTGTAGGGCTATATGAAAACTGAGTGCTTATAGATGACAAAATATATAAATAAGCATTATTTCACAATTCGCAGGTTATAGTAAAACTATCAATTACATGTAATCAAAGGCAAAAACTAATTTTAGCAGCTTTTTTTGTTCTTAAATCGATTTTTAAATCCGAAACTCGCCTGTATTCAACACGGAAATACTCTGGGGAACGCACAGACTTAGTCCCAATATGGGGGCTACTTGTGGGTGTCCTGACCTGTGCATGTACAGCAAACCTTGTCTGCAACGACTTACATTAGCGCTCGTAGTGGTAGCAAAAGGCAAACTGCTAATCTAATCGACCGGATAATGATGGCTAAGAAAAGTGCAATTTTTAGGAATAAATAAAGAAAATATTCTCGTACTTTGTTATATTTTATTTGCCTAAAATTCGTAGCTCATATCCCTAGGATGTTTTCAGCATTGAGTTGCTTGCCTGCAGGACTAGAACTGTGGATTTTTTCTCTTCCCGTATACAGTTAGTTAACAGAGAGATATAAAACAAATAACATTCATTATTGTTGAAAATCAAAGATTCAAGTTGATTTGGGTTCAAATTATCCATTACTTAGCATTACAGTATGCCTCTGTGGTGTAGTGGATAGTGTGATTATCTGCCAGCCTGCCAGCCCCGGAGGCTCGAGTTCCGTTTCCCGGCTCTGCCATGAAAATTGAGAAGTGGTAACGAGGTCCGCTCATCCTCGGGAGGTCAACTCGGTAAATGAGGGTTAGATTCCCACCTCAGCCATCCTCGAATTGTTTTCCGTGGTTTACCACACTTTTCTCCAGGCAAATGCTGGGATTCGCGGCAGCTTGTATGGACGGCACGAATAACACATACTACACTAAGCTACAAACAGTACTCGTGATAAAGAGTGCGAGCTCATTACGCTGCACTTAAAGGTAAATGTGTAATTAAAGCGCATTTGCACTATCAGTTTGAAATTTCACAGCAGCAGCTCAGTTCTCAAGAATCTCCGCGGACAGAACCAATGTTTATTGTCACGCCTTGTGACTTGACTTTAGGCGCATGCGCAGCAGGTATGGATACCCTCCCCACCTATTACCCCGCATGCTTGCTATTTCTCGTCAGACTACCATAGTAAAGCCACGGCCGCTTCCTTCCTTCTCCTTTCCAATCTTCCCATCCGCCACAAGACCCCTGTTCAGCATAGCAGGTGAGGCTTCCTGGGCCAGGTACCGGTTCTCCTCCCCTTTTAAATCCCAATAGAACGTCTCATCCTCAAGGATACTGTCCTTGAGGCTGCGGAGGTGGGATCCCTCGCGGAGTCCGAGGGGAAAAACAAACCCTGGAAGGAAGATTATTTATTTATTTATTTATTTATTTATTTATTTATTCATTTATTCATTTATTCATTTATTCATTTATTTATTTATTTATTTATTTATTTATTCATTCATTTATTCATTCATTTATTCATTCATTTATTCATTCATTTATTTATTCATTCATTTATTTATTCATTTATTTATTTATTTATTCATTCATTTATTTATTTATTTATTTATTTATTTATTTATTTATTTATTTATTTATTTATTTATTTATTTATTTATTTATTTATGACTTTCTGTTCATGGCGGTGCTCAGGATATAAAGCATGAAATTTAAATTATCATAAAGATAATTTTAGAATTATTAATTGAATGTACAGTATTTACTATTTATAAAAATACATAAAAATTGAAACAAAATAATAAAATAATAATTTTTGTTACAATGTTACTATTGCAAATTAAATGATTAGTGTTAATTCCAGAACTACGTAATAAATAAATAAATAAATACATTAATTAAATAAAACGATTTCTCCTTCTTTTTATACGGAAACTGACTCGTGAATTTCAAGCGAGCTTGTACACAAAGTACATAGGGTATCAATCGACGTTCCACTGGGCAGGGATCACACAGAATCTCTGTCCTCCTCGCGCAGAAATGACGGCAATATACGTGGTCTTTGAAATCGCAATATCCCAGAGCAACCTACCGTGCTCGCCAGAGACACAGATTATTGGATTACTTTTTTCCAGTCGCAGGTGACGGGGAGGGAATGAGTGATAGAGCTTATTGCATTCAACAGTAGCCAGGTAACAGTAGAACTGTATTTCGATTTAGACAACAAGAAACACAGAAACATCGCAGTTTCATTTTACCAGAAAATTTGCTCGGAAGCAGAAAAAGGACACACGGATTACAATTACAGATCGAGCAGAGTGTCGCTATAAACAGGGTTAGCTGAACGGAGAATGAATGGGAATTCTGATGTAGCAGCGGGATCAAAAATATCGCACTAAAAGGAGCGATCTTGCTTTTTAGTGAGCTAACGACATTTGAATGAATGAATGAATGAATGAATGAATGAATGAATGAATGAATGATTAATTAATTAATCTCCCAATCACAGAGCAGCATCTGGGGGGAGGGGTATTTATTGTAATCATTAACTAATATATGCAGTTTTGTTTACAATATATATATAAAATAAGAGTTTTGTCTGTACATTGCTCAGAATTTGAAAAGAATGGTATTTCTGTATCGATCATGGCCACAGTAACAAGGAAATGCACTTTTTTATTTTTCAGTGTCTGTCTGTCTGTCTGTCTGTCTGTCTGTCTGTCTGTCTGTCTGTCTGTCTGTCTGTCTGTCTGTCTGTACACGCATCACTAGAAAACAGCTGAAGAGAATTTAATGAAAATCGGTATGCAAATTCGGGGAATAGATCGCTACAATCTAAGCCATAAATAATTGTATTCACGCTGATAGAAATGGTAGTTAAGGAAGAGGCCTAAAATTTTATTTTCAAATATTTATGTTATTAGTGGTCCTATCTTAATCAAAATTGGTACACAAGTCCGTACAATCTAGGCTATAAATAATTTTATTCACACTGAGTGAAATAGTAGTATAGGGGAAGGCCTAAAATTTAATACTTAAATATTTACGTCATTAGTGGTCCTATCTCGTTGAAAACTGGTATACAAAGTCGGAAAATGAGCCACTACAATCTAGGCCATAGATGATTTCATTCACGTGAATGAAATGGTGGTATTTCCGGAATCGGGAGATCTCCTTACTCCTAAACTCCGTAACACCAGGTATTACTAAAAGTTGCGCGAGTAATATGTATGTACGAGCGTCACAAGAAAATGGCTGAAAATAATTTAATGAAGATCAGTATTTAAAGTCGGGGAATGCGGCACCCCTGTCTAGGCTATAAAAAATTTATTCACGCTAGGTGAAATGGTAGTTTAGGGGAAGGCGTAAAAATAATTAAGGTACAGCACCAGCATCTGTCTGGTGTGAAAATGGGAAACCACGGAAAACCATATTCAGGGCTGCCGACAGTGGGGTTCGAACCCTCTATCTCCCGGATGCGAGCTCACAGCTGCGCGCTCCTAACCGCACGGCCAACTCGCTCGGTGCTTGTCTTCTTACGGGGCGGATTGTCCTGGAACCTCCTTTGTCTCAGAATACTTCTGAATGGTGAACGGTCTCTGATGTCACTTTCAACTATTCCCAAGCTCGATGATGATGTCTGTTGTTTAAAAGGACCGAACAGCTAGGTCATCGTCCCCTAATGGTACGAGTGGTCGTATCGATAAATACTACATAACCAAAGTTATATAGAATTAAATTTCAGACCATTTATGTCTTATACATTTTTTCCGTACCGGCTATGATAACACAGATATTCATGAATTTGTATTTTTGTTGCTAAGTCCATACCGACGCCGAGCCACGAGGAAATGGGTTAACAGAATTTAATGAAAATCGGAATATAGAGTTGGGGAATAAGTTACTACAGTCTAAGCTATAAACAATTTTATTCACCCTGGATGAAATTGTAGTTTAGGGAAAGGCGCCTGAAATTTAATTTTTAAATACGTATGTTTCTGGTCCTATCGAAAAGTACAAAAGTTAGAGAATACAATTTCCGATCATTTATGTTTTATTCAATTTTACCGTACCGACTATGATGAGTGGTATTTCAGAGTCGGAAGAAAACGAAATGTGAAGGCCTACAATATCGGAAGCGCATAACATTGATCAACAATAACATTACATTGACCATTGTTTGTTTGTGATGTTATTTGTCTTTTATGCTGCCTCTCAACTCCGATAGATTACTGCTGCGTACCGAGTATGATAGCCTGACTGAATATTGGCGGAAAATAGCCGGGGAGTTAGAAAACTTTTTTCTTTAGCATGCCATTCCTCTGGTTCATACATTTTCTGATACAGGTGGTACGTAACACACTGGTTGTTCATAGTTTTCCAGGTATTCGATTCCTACTCTGACGCGCTGTTTTGAATGAGCAGTGTGCATATTTTAAGGTAGAGACTGACTTAGTAGTAGTAGTAGTAGTAGTAGTAGTAGTAGCAGCAGTAGAAGTATGGCCTGGTCTAGAATAACAATTTAGGCCTACTCCAAATTACAGCACCACAATTCACTAAATGACTCAAAATTCAATCCTGAAAAGAGCCGTTTCTTAAGAAAACTTCTTCCTCTTCACTTTTATGAAATTCTACATTCATTTTATTCCAAATCATCAGTAAAGAGGGGGTTTCACCTCTGGCTTGAGGAAATATTTGCCTCCACGTCAGATAGATTTTTCCGCCGCCAGTGTAGTGAATTGATATTTTCCGACTCATCGGGTACCCCTAGGAAATAGATTAGTAAAAGGGCATAGTTTTTGCCCTGGGAGTGTCCACTATTCGACCCTCTCCCTGCCGAAAAACACGAAGAGTGTTCACGAATCACGGCTGTCTGCGGCTTGGTCATTCCAGTTCTGGAACTTTGCGCTATTAGGTCGGCAGTGTGGTCCTGTCCGTTAAAAGTGAGAAAATGTGTGATGTTTCATTTGATCGAGCATTTTATATGAAAGCATTGATTTTAATCACGTCATTCCTACTGACGTCATTGGAATGTATGTTCATTTCAGTTGGGAAAACCACTATGACAGTCTTTCTGAGGATGTAGAAAGGCAGGTGCAGAGTGAGTGCCTACTATTATAATGAAAACTCCCCAATGAGATTGTGACTGGTGGTATGCAAGCGGGTCTACTATTACAGTGAAAATTCCCTAACTCAGTCTTCATATGAGGAAAGATGTCTGCTGACTTCCCCGTCGCTTTTCTAGAATAACGTTAAGAGCTATGCAATTTAATACAATCTTGCTCACATCGTGTACACCAGAATTCCGTATACAATGTAGAATTCCGTAGCGAAGCATGGGTACATCAGCTAGTACTAAATACAGTTGAACTTTGTTATAATGACATCGGTTTCAGCGACAACTCGTCTATAACGTCATGTTTTCTATGGTACGGATATATTCCTCATAAGAAATTTGTTTTTCAGCTTTGCTTAATACGACAAACGCACATAACGCAAATTTCAACCTCAGTTTGGAATAATATTTTCTGGCATCCTGGCAAATTCATTCCTGTCCCCTTTTGTCATAGACCTCGGAAATGCAGACAGATTCCCCACCCCATTGTAACCCACCCGAATTCTTGCGGTATTAACGGTACATGCGTGCGGTCAGTTTCGAGTTTCGACAGGAAGTTCCCTCTAAGTACACACATTTTAACGCAGTATGACTAATAAAGAAACGTTTTAACGTTGGAAGAAAAAGTTAAAGTGATTCACCAAATTGAGAATGGAATGGTCTTGTTGATTCCATTCAGTGGAATAGGGCTCTCGTTCAAGTTGCAGATTACGTATCACTTGTTAACCTAGTCTTTTGTTAAATGATTTCAAAGAAGTCGGAAATTTATCGAATTAGTGTAGATATAGTAGGGGCAGCCTTTGTAAATTATTCCAGACCGTAATTCTTCCTATAAATCAATACTTGTTTTAGAAATGAATTGAAGTATGGCTTTTACTGCCGGGAGTGTCCGAGGACAAGTTCGGCTCGCCAGATGCAGGTCTTTTGATTTAACTCCCGTAGGCGACCTGCGCGTCGTGATGAGGATGAAATGATGATGAAGACGACACATACACCCAGTCCCCGTGCTAGCGAAATTAACTAATTATGGTTAAAATTCCCGACCCTGCCGGGAATCGAACCCGGGACCCCTGTAGCTAAAGGCCAGTAAGCTAACCATTTAGCCATGGAGCCGGACTGTTTTAGAAATATATTTACTTGAATGACCTTTACATTACCACACGCTCTTAAATACAATAGATTACCTCGTTCAAGAAATTCACTAGAAACATAACCTTGTCACGAATTTCAATTATCTCAAAACAATTATTCTGATATTGACTCACCAATCTGCTGTACATCTGTTTCACTTCAGATAATGAATAGGAGAATCGATTTGAAGTTCTCTGGTGGGATATGCTTTTCGTATAAAGCACTTCAACACCAAAATCTTTGGCAACGTAAATACGTCCTTTTGTGTGACAGTATATCAGTTGATAACTTGTCCCCTATTTTCACAAAGAGCATATAATCTTCATTCACAGATAAAATAAATAGCTATATCACTTTTTATAACCTCACTTTTAAAAACCTCAAAAGTAATAGTAATTGAGAAATGTACTAGAATAGGCACCAACACCGACATTATTTTGGCCTTATCTGAAAAAAATAGCTCATCAAGAACACGGAAGACATCCTCACTATTGACACATTTTAATGTTTTAATGCAACGTAATAAATTATTTGTAACTACGAAATCATCACGATGCATTAAGTACACTCAAATACAGTAGAGACAATACGTGACACTTACGGATTTAGCCTTGTTAAAATGGGAGACAATTCGACGGTGACGCTCCTAGTGACTTGACCTGAAAAGTCGCGCTAAATTCAAATATAAATGGAAATGCATATACGAAAATGGATAAATAAATTACGTCTAGAAAGAATTTTTGAGATATTAACTTCGAAGTTGCTAAAGCAGTTCTGGATAAATGAATGAAGAATTATTTATAAGGTTATTATTTAAAGACTGAAATTAGACATATAAACAAGATGTGAAATGGACTGCTGTGAAATGGCTTGATCTTTCATTTATGCATTAATTTTTTTGCTTTAGCATTCCTACCTGAACTTTTACGGTTAGATTTGTCTTTTTTCATTTAAAAAAATTGTATCATCACATTAAAATACTTATCAATAAAAATATCGGCACATTCCTTACAGACATGATGCAATGAATTAACATTTAAAAACTGGACAATTTTGCTCTTAACATGAAGCCTACTAACAGAAAGAAAATCTATAAAATCCCGGCTTTAATATGAGAAGAGGGATAAAAGAAAGAAAAGTATGAAAATGTTGTCGATAGTGATGCTTTGAGGAATATTTACGTACAATTAGAGTAAAAATCTAACACACCCTTGAATGCATAGTCGAGGATTTCTAAAGTCGCTGTTCTGGAAATGATCAGATTTTATAATTCTTATATAAGCGTAACGTCCGTTCTTTCTTGTACACCTTATCCAAATCACTTCTATGACATTTCAAAATCCACACATCACATCTACAACAACACATCGGTATTGAAGCTTAACTGCTGCACTATACAATAAAATATGCGTATTATATTTTAGGCCAGTTAAAATATGGGTCGAGCAGGTCAGAAGATTATGAAGTACTATAAAAATCTCTTTATCACTGGAAGAATATGTATGCAAACACAATATTACTTACGTTTTCTTGTCACGAGGGAGGCGAAAGAAAGACCGCGCATTCTTCTCTACTTCATAGTTACTGCAGCCAAACACAGCACATACCTTTCTCCTCATGTTGAGAGGTGATATCAAGGAATGACACACGCTACTATTTAATTATGTCAACTCACTGAAAACGCATAAATAACACCAAAAACTTCACACACAAATACACGTGCTCTTATGACAGAATCAGTAGTTCTCAGGTCTACCCGCTAGAAAGAGTTCTAATAGCTGTCCCTCGATATCTCGCTGAGTGTCGCGTATTATCTCTGCTGTATTTGGTACACTTGATCTCAATGTGAGTGCATCTGTTGGAATATGAATTATATCCTTACACACAATACGATCGACACGTCCTAATATATATGAAAACAGTTTTAAAAGCAAATTTCAATAAGTACATCACTACACTAACGTTTCCTAATCAAACCAAACGAACGGAAAGAACTAAGCTGATACTTCGCACATGCTCATGTTTACATTTGAACAAACCGATCGCGTCGCCATTTTAGCTAATATCGATAGCTGCATTAAGGTCTGATATACTGTAGTTGGTCTTGATCGTGGCGTTGCCTACGAGATACACAAGGCCGGGGCATATCTACTCATTTATCGTGTTCACAGTTTGGCCGCTAGATGTCAGGTTTCTGTTCTGTTCTAGGCGGATTTAACAATGTGATGTGCGAAGTAATTGTGATGCTGTGTTGATCTTGTACAATTTATTGTGAGTATTGTTTCTGTCGATGAGTGTTTCTGACGGTGAGAATAATAATAATAATAATAATAATAATAATAATAATAATAATAATAATAATAATAATAATAATAATAATAATAATATCACTCCTGCGGGACTAAATTCCGGCACCTCAGCGTCTCCGAAGACCGTAAAAGTAGTTAGTGGGACGCAAAGCAAATAACATTATTATTATTATTATTATTATTATTATTATTATTATTATTATTATTATTATTATTAATTCTATCTATCTATCTATCTATCTATCTATCTTTCTTAATCTGTTTACCTTCCAGGGCGGGTTTTCGCCCCGGAATCTCTACCGCCTCAAGAGCAATGTCCTGGAGTGCGAGACTTTTCGTTCGAGGATAAAACTGGGGTGGAGGACCAGTACCTCGCCCAGGCGGGCTCACCTGCTATGCTGTACAGGGTCCTTGTGGGAGATGGGAAGATTGGAGGGGATAGACAAGGAAGAGGGATGGAAGCGGCCGTGGCCTTGTAGGTACCATCCCGGGATTTGCCTGGAGGAGAAGTGGGAAACCATGGATAACCATTTCGAGGATGGCTGAGAATGGAATCGAAACCCCGTCTACTCAGCTGACCTTCCGAGACTGAGTGGACCCCGTTCCAGCCCTCGTAACACTTTTCAAATTTTCGTGGCAGAGCCAGGAATCGAACCCGGGCCTCTAGCTGTGGCAGCTAATCATGCTAACCACTACACCAAAGAGCTGGACAATATAATAATAATAATAATAATAATAATAATAATAATAATAATAATAATAATAATAATAATAATTGTACCGGGCGGTACACCTCCATGCCGCTTATTTAAAATTTGCGCCAGTTGAAACTCCTCTGCTGGAGGAAGTCTGAACTTTATCTACGGTATTAATTTTCTACTTTCTCAGAAGATGTCACTACCTGGAAATTTTGGAGTTTTTGAACTGTGTCATTTTCGACGTATTTTTGTTTTGCTTGTAGTAAGAAGTGTGAACTTTCTCTTCTAGAGGACACTACTGAAGATCAACAATAGTGCACCCTAGTGCGGAGTGAAAGAACTGTTTTTTTGGAGAAAATTTAATTTCAAAAGTTTGTTCTTTGCTAAATTTCTTTCAGTCCTTGTTTAAGTTGGCAATATTAACCCTTTCTTTCCCCTTGTTTTGAATTTAGCCAATCCCGAATTTCTTAAATTAATTTTCCACCAATGATGTGTTTCTTCTTCATCTTGTGTAGGGGTTTTCTTTAACCACCAATAAAAGATTGTGGGCGGGTGTTTTCCTTCCTAAAACGCCTCGAACTTTCCGCGAGAGTATATAAACTGCTGATTTTAGGGTCTCTGCGCCACTTCTGTTCCATCTTTTCGTGTGTAAAGTACATAGCAGGGGGCGGGAAGCGCCTCTTTCTTCGGCGGCAGTCAACAACCAGGTAATGGCCGATTAATTACTTCTTTTCTTGCTTGCTCAGCAGTTTAACTCTCGGGGCGGGTCCGAAGTTTTTCCATTATGTAACCTTCCTTAAAATGTAAAGAAACTTGTATCTATTCTATCTTTTAAACTACATATTGGGATAGAGAGTGCTTAACCCTCTCGAGCTCCCACTCATATTGTTTTGAGGTGAAATTATTTTCTCAACCTATTCTTCCTTAACATTATGTAAATTTGTTTCTTTCTAAAGTCACCTCTTTAGTATGGGATTAGCCCTTGCATTTGTGGCCTAGAGCCATATTAGGTTTTAAAAGCAAATGTATTAGGAGTGCAGTTCGCCTCCTCTCAACTTGGTATTTTAGAGGTCATGTAATTATCCTTTTATCGCTTAATAGACCTCAGTAGGTTGGGTATTTTACCCCTGTGCTTACGTCCTTAGAGGACAGCTTGAAAGTAGAGTTAGGTGTGGCCTTGTGATAGGCTCAAAACTTTGAGAGCGGATCGCTCTTTTGCAATTTGTTTCTGCGTGCCTCTAGGAGGTATTACTGTGTAATTCGGAGCAAGTGCTCCTGGGCATGATTGGGGTTTTCTGCCCCTTTGCTAAACCTTATGTACATGTAAATTCGGGCTAACTGCTCGAGAATTGGAAGTTCGGGGCCCGAAGCCCAAAACTTGTAAATACTATTGTTGCTCTTTGTTGCCTTGCTACTCTGTACCTGCCATTCTTGTTATTTCTGAGTTTGAAAAGAAAATATAACCTTGTTAAATTTTAAATTAATTTTACTTTCGTAGCTTGAGACCTGTTCACCACCCCGCACCTTCTTTCACCTCTAACTACCACAAAAACACGGTAACAATAATAATAATAATAATAATAATAATAATAATAATAATAATAATAATAATAATAATAATACTTGCTTCACCTCGCACTAACTACTTTTACGGTTTTCGGAGACGCCGAGGTGCCAGAATTTAGTCTCACAGGAGTACTTTAAGGTGCCAGAATATCTACCGACACCTGGCTGACGTATTTGAGAACCTTCAAATACCACCGGACAGAGCCAGGATCGAACCTGCCAATATTGGGGTCAGAGGGCCAGCACCTCAACCTTCTGAGCCACTCTGTCCGGCAAAGGTGAGAAGATGGTGAACTGGTGTATACCTCTATGTACTTCGGATACTGCTAAAAAGCAAGAGCATATGACGTTCCATAGTTTTCCTTCGATGGAAGGTGATAAAAGTAGGATCACTTTGGGTACCGGTACCTATCAGTTATTTCCGAGTGTGTAGTTTGCATTTTAATACATCAGATTTCAGTGTAAGCACATCAATCAAACGAATTCTTCCCAATATTTTCCTTCTGTTTTTATTGTGTATCCTATTCCCAAACAGAAAAGTGTCAAACGCAGGAAGGATCCAGCTCCCAGAAATGACGTATTGCCATCAATATTTAGTAAAATTTCCGATTCAGATAACGATGAACATGTCATATGTTCAGCAAAAAGCTATTCTACGTCAGCCAGAAAGGTAAAGAAGTACAAGTCTCGTTTCTTTGTTAAAGTAAGGCTAGGAGTTGCTCTGTTAAATCTAAATATGTATTGATGAGAAAATGAAATATCAGATTTAGAAAAACAATCTTTAAATTGAGAAGTAGGATACGAGTAATGGAATTAGAGAAGTGTTTTAAGGATACTGAACTTTCCCAAAAAGTAAACTAAATTGGAAAGAATGGTAAAAAATTGTCATTTAGGAACTTGTCTCCCTGGCAATGATAGGTGGCTATTTGTTAAGAGCGGTTGAGGAGCATGCACACTGTGAACCCTGCCTACAAGGACTATCATCAGCCACCAGTGATGGTCCTCTAACGCACCTAATTAGAATGCGATATCCACCAAGAACGTTTGTGTATTTCCTAAGAAACATTTTAATTTTTTTTTGCTAGTGGCTTTAAGTCGCACCGACACAGACAGGTCTATGGTGGGTGACGATGGGTTAGGAAAAGCCTAAGAGTTTGAAGGAAGCGGTCGTCGCCTTAATTAAGGGACAGCCCCAGCATTTGCCTGGTGTGAAAAATGGGAAACCACGGAAAGAAACATTTTAAAATGCATATGCTCCTCTTTGCGTTACTTCGGACAAATAGATCTTGTAAAGAAGCTAATTGTCTATGTTGTACCCAATTCCTGTTAAGCTTTCACTTGCTGGTTGTTGTGAACAGGAAATACTAGGAAAAATAATACTAACAAAGTTTCTAAAACCGATTCTGGACAATCACGCCAATCTCGCCAAGGAAATTTCCGATTAGGCTTCAAGAATTTCAGAGTGAAACCCGTGAACCACAAAGTGCTGAAATTATGATAGCTTCCTGCAATTCAGGTAATCTAAATCTTATGTAGCGGTACGTCACACAATATATACTCCAAATCCCATGGCACTACAGCCCTTGGCCTACCAAGCGACCGCTGCTCAGCCGGAAGGCTTGCAGATTACGAGGTGTCGTGTGGTCAGCACGACGAATCCTCTCGGCCGGGGCCGCTATCTCATCGTCAGATAGCTCCTCAATTCTAATCACGTAGGCTGAGTGGACCTCGAGCCACCCCTCAGGTCCAGGTAAAAATCCCTGACCTGGACGGGAATCGACCCCGGGAGCTTCGGGTAAGAGGCAGGCACGCTACCTCTACACCACGGGTCCGCTTCACACAATGTATACAATACCGGTATTTCTATGAGATGAGATGAAATGAAATGAAATGGTCCTTATGAACATTAATGCTACTAATAAAAATGTCTTAATTTATCACAAAGTTTTCGTGAATTACGTATTTCGTTTTAGCATATTGTGAAAAATACGTTTTAGAAAGTAAGTGATACAATTGCTCTTGGTCTATTTTTAAAAATCTCATATCTGTTTGGTGTGTTCTGAAATTACTAGTTTTAATGAGTTATATTTTTTCGTATTCGAACGTGTGGTAATGAGCGGGCGAGACAGCTCAGTAAAGAGAACTCTAGTGGCGGTAGTCGGAAGTATCTCGAGGCCGCGTCCAGCCGTTGCCTGCCAGATATACAAGGCCGGGACCACCGCCGTCGCGGCCGGGACATAAGCTACTAATTTGTCGATGAAAAGGCGGCCCGACCGTGTTGACGGTTTGGCTGCTAGATGTCAGGTTTCCGTTCTGTTCTTGGCGGACTTTAACATTGTGATATGCGGAGTAAATGTGATGCTGTGTTGATTTTGTGCAATTTATTGTGAATATGGTTTCTGTCGGTGAGTGTCTGTGAGCTTGAGAAGAAGGTGCACTGTTGTGTACCTCTCTGTATTTCGGATGACACTTAAAAGGTATGAAAATTGACATTCCATAGTTCCCTTCCGAGTGCGGTTTAAGGGAGAAATGGAAGAGAACTATTTCTAGGTAAGGTGATACAGTAGGAAGGTACCTAGCAATTCTTCTCATAAAACAGATTTCAGTGTAAGCACATCAATCAAACTGCCTTCTGTTTACATTGTGTATCCTGTTTACAAACAGGAAAATGTCAAACGCAGGAAGCGTCCAGCTCTCAAAAATTATGTATTGCCATCAAAATTTAGTAAAAGTTCCGATTCAGATAACGATGAACATACCCTATCTTCATACGTCAGCCACAAATGAAAAAGGAGTACAAGTCTCGTTTCTATATCAAGGAAAATCTACGAGTATCTCTGTTAAATCTAAAAAATATACGGATGAGAAAATTAAATACCAGATTACAGAAAACAATCTGTAAATTGAGAAGTAGGATACGGGTAATGAAATCAGAAAAATGTTTTACGGTATCTGAACTTGACAAAAAAAGCAAACCAAAGTGAAATGCATGCTAAATTTGGTCATTTATGAGCTTTATTCCTGTTAGAAAGACTTTAACTTTCTTCTTCTTTCTTCATCCGTTTAACCTCCAGGGTCGGTTTTTCCCTCGGACTCAGCGAGGGATCCCACCTTTACCGCCTCAAGGGTAGTGTCCTGGAGCGCCAGACTTTGGGTCGGGAGATACAGCTGGGGAGGTTAACCAGTACCTCGCCCAGGCAGCCTCACCTGCTATGCTGAACAGGGGCCTTGTGGAGGGATGGGAAGATTGGAAAGGACAGGCAGGGAAGAGGGAAGGAAGCGGCCGTGGCCTTAAGTTAGGTACTATCCCGGCATTTACCTGGAGGAGAAGTGGGAATCCACGGAAAACCACTTCGAGGATGGCTGAGGTGGGAATCAAACCCACCTCTACTCAGTTGACCTCCCGAGGCTGAGTGGACCCCGTTCCAGCCCTCGTACCACTTTTCAAATTTCGTGGCAGGGCCAGGAATCGAACCCGGACCTCCGAGGGTGACAGCTAATCATACTAACCACTACACCACAGAGGCGAACACAAATTTAATTTTACGGGAAGAAAAAAACGAAATACGGTGAAACGACGCTAAATATTTGCGTCCTCTGGCATAGGAAAGCACTTATCAGTTACAGATTTATGTGATCCTTGCACTGCCTAACTCTACCGTATCAAAAGACGCTAAAAAAACTACACAGGATTTTCTAATGGCGAAACGGGCGTAACATCGCTCACCAAACAGCGGCTTCAATATGAATGTCAAAACATCAGATGTGCGGAGGAAAAGATTGGGTCGCTGATAATTGGTGAAAGGGCGATTAAACCCAAAGTTATTTATGACCGCAATCTCGATCCGCTTATCGGATACTCTGAGGCACAATTAAAGGAATCGGTAAGAAGTGACAAACTCGCTATCAGATTTCTCTGCTTCTTTCGTGAATTACTTATTTCGTTTAAGCATATTGTAAGAAATACGTTGTAGAAAATAATTCAAACAATTGCTCTTAGTCTATCTTTCATCACCGAGCTCGATAGCTGCAGTCGCTTAAGTGCGGCCAGTATCCAGTATTCGGGAGATAGTAGGCTCGAACCCCACTGTCGGCAGCCCTGAAAATGGTTTTCCGTGGTTTCCCCATTTTCACACCAGGCAAATGCTGGGGCTGTACCTTAATTAAGGCCACGGCCGCTTCCTTCCCACCCCTAGCCCTTTCCTGTCCCATCGTCGCCGTAAGACCTATCTGTGTCGGTGCGACGTAAAAAAACTAGCAATAATAATAATAATAACTATCTTTGATCTCATATCTGTTTGCTGCCTTCTGAAATTACTAGTTTTAATGATTTTTTATAGTTTTTCATATTCGAACGTGTTGCAATGAGCGGGCGAGACAGATCAGTAAAGAGAACTCTAGCGGCACTTGTCAGAAGTATCTTGAGGACGAGTCTAGTGTGCTGTATTTCCCGGCCTTGTGTATCTCGTAGGCAACGGTCCGGCGTGCTGTATTTCCCGGCCTTTAATATCTCGTAGCACGGCCGACTGGATCCATCGCTGCGCTCCAGCTATCTAAATGCTCTTAGATCTAGAGCGATGCATCAAGTCGGCCGTGCTCGTGGTAGGCAACGATCGAGGTGAGTTGTATAGAATAACAAAGTTAATTATGGAAAAGAAAGATTGACGTCACACGAATGCGCTGTTATAAGATGGCGCTTTGTTGCCTAGCGCGCATAGTTGGAGGTTAGCTTTCGTTGAGAATACATCGTAGTCAGCTGAGAGAGATGGCGTATGGCTTTTAGTGCCGGGAGTGCCCGAGGACAAGTTCGGCTCGCCAGATGCAGGTCTTTTGATTTGACTCCCGTAGGCGACCTGCGCGTCTTGATGAGGATGAAATGATGATGAAGACAACACATGCACCCAGCCCCCGTGCCAGCGAAATTAACCAATGATGGTTAAAATTCGCGATCCTGCCGGGAATCGAACCCGGGACCCCTGTGACCACAGGCCAGCACGCCAACAATTTAGCTATGGAACCGGACATCATGGTCAGCTGAAGAGAATAAAACATTTAATAATGGAAAAACAGATTGACGTCACACCCATCCTCTGTTATAAGATCGCTCAGTTGGAGGTGAGCTGTCGTTGTGAATACATCGTGGTCACTTGTATCCTCTTTGTATAGAATAACAAATTTAGGAATATTGACGTCACATGCAAATCCTATTATAATATGGCGCTGTGTTGACCCAGTGTTGCCAACTTAGGGATTTTAACCCTAAATTTAGAGGATTTAATCGTCCCAGGGGGAAAGTTGGGGGATAGAAGAGTCAGGGGGAATGTTAGGGGGGAAATTATTTTTTGAGGCATTTTGAGGGGCTATGGGAGGGGGGGGGTGATATAATTATTTATTTCATTGCAATAGCATGCTTGCTTCCACTAGAGTGTTGGTTTTATCTGGATTTTTTTTTTTGCTGTTGGCCTTCCTGCCTGCTTCAGGCATTGCAATTAATCATGCAACGTCATGATTTTCTGTTCTAGCAGCTCTTAACGTACGATCCCTTCACGTGCCTTGGGATTCCCTCGTCTCGTCTCTCTTTTATGAACGCAGCAACCAATTTATTCTTTACATTTTTTATTGACTACCAGCAGATAGGTGCATTTATATGAAATCTACTAAATTTGTTCATTAATAAGAATCACAATATACAAACACATCAAAACATTGGAAACATGCATTGCATATCCCTTGCCTTCTCTCTCTGCCCTTCCTTCTCCTCGGTAACCGCAAGAGCGTTTGTTCTTTTTGGTAGATATTGAGGGGAATCATGCACTTCGGGTCTCGCACATAGTTAATTGGTCCGCTTGTAGAGTAAACGTCACTAGTCTCTAACGTCATGTAGGAGGGAAATCCCCGCAGTAGGTGAACGTAGCAGTCTGCGTAACTCGGTGCAGTTTTCACTGTGACTGTAGTTCATGCAGTTGTAAGGCTATTTGTGTGGTGTGTTTACAAAGTACGGCGATATCTATGATGTGTGAATAGTTCTGTGGAGTGATTTATTATTTTTGTGAATAATAACAGTGTTATTATTATTATTATTATTATTATTATTATTATTATTATTATTAAGTCCGACTCGCTGGCTGAATGGTCAGCGTACTGACCTTTGGTTCAGAGGGTCCTGGGTTCGATTCCCGGCCGGGTCGAGGATTTTAACCTTCATTGGTTAATTCCAGTGGCCCGGGGGCTGGGTGTTTGTGCTGTCCCCAACATCCCTGCAACTCACACACCACACATAACACTATCCTCCACCACAATAACACGCAGTTACCTAGACATGGCAGATGCCGCCCACCCTCATCGGAGGGTCTGCCTTACAAGGGCTGTACTCGGCTAGAAATAGCCACACGAAATTATTATATATTATTATTATTATTATTATTATTATTATTAATAATAATAATATTTGGGGGTTTATTGTCTAATTGAGAGTGTTTTACAAGTGATCTGGGGGGAGTTTGAACTTAGGTGTTGGCAACACTGGTGGATCCGCGCGCTCAATTGGAGATTTTCTCATATCACAGATCCATACTAAACCGAGTTATTACCCACATTCCAAGTGTACCACGTTCTATTGAATAAAATGTATTATCCACGTAATATTGTCTTTCATTTCTACGAAACTCTCAAAACCCTGCGGCCGTTACAATAGTGCCAACCTACGGCCATTTTTGTGGTGGTGGTGGTGGTGGTGGTGGTTAAGGGGAAATTACTGCGAATGTGGAGGAAGATAGGTATAACCGTCCTTAACGGCAACAAAATTGCTGAAATATAGTCTATCAAATTAAATATACCCACTTCTTCCGGTGATGTATCACGATAACTACCAGGAACCGATTAATACCTTTTTTATGTGCACGTGTACTGTTAGTGAGACAAGGCCTTTCCCTTTGTAAGTAGGCAACCAATCAAATAGCAGCAAAAATGAACATAAAATCTGCAATTAACTGCACAATTCTAAACAGAAACCGCTCCATTAGAAGACGATAATTACCGAATCCAAGTAGCAAATTTTCTCCTTACACAGTTCTTACCCAATCGAGAAGTCTATAAAAATACCTTAAAGGGTATTAAACTTCCCGTTATGGCTATCTGAAGAGTCCCATATTTCAATTCGCTGTATATAACGCAATAAGAATGTCATCCACGTTCCTTTAAAATGCTATTCACACGGAATTTCTTACGAAGTTTTAAGGTGTGTTATACAGCTATGCGCCGTGATATCACTCATTCACGGACGTCTTCTCCTACATATGAGCACATGCGCTGACCAGATGGCTAGTATGTTTCCTCTTATATAAGGTTTCCTTCGGCTATTTCTCAAGTTTCACTGAGACTTTGTGAGCTTGAATTACTTCCCAAGGTACACTTGGAAACCCGATCACGCATTCATAACACATAGTTAAAATACTTGCCGCTTCATGAACACTTTTGATGTCTTCAAGTGGGTGGGAGAATGTGCAAGCATTCAAGTGTGTACATAAGTCTTCCGTTTCCAAGAGAAACCACAGACTGTAGGAAATCAAGCTTTGAAAATATGGAGGGTTTAAATTATCCATACTGGCAAATTTTTATGTTAAATTTTAAAAATAATTTGTTGTCACTATTCGTAACAAATCAGGTGCTAACAATACGAAGACTACACCTCCATATGTCACGCTTGCAAAATTTTAACAACTGTTATTTACAGAAGAATGGGGAGACAAACTGCAGTCACACCTTCAAACAAATCCCCTGAGACCAATGCGGTTTAATCTCCTGACTCATGACGTTATAACAACCTAGGAATAGACTAGGGAAGGAAATTACAGTGTGCTCAGAATGCTTGTGTAAGATTTATCTGTGGACTTCGTTACGCTGACCATGTCACACCGTCTTACATGCGGCTCGGGTGGCTTCGCCTGCAAGAACGATGCACACTTCATACTCTTTGCTTTTTGCATAATACTCTTAAAACTTCTCAACCAGCCTATCTCCGTGATCGCATGAAGCTCCTCTCCACAGACCGCAATAAAAATACCCGATCCTGCAGCACCATGCGTTTATCCCTTCCTGTACACAGAACAGCAATCTACACGAAATCATTCACCGTTTCCGAGGCCCGACAATGGAATCTCTTACCAGTGTACGTCAGAAGCATGTCCAGCAGCTCAGCTTTTAAACATGCCTGTGTCGAAATACTAGGTAAACATACATGAATCATCAAGTTATGACCTGAAAACACCTCTTCCTACCGCCTCTCCATCATTATTTCCCTCTTCCTTTCACAGATCTTCCTTCTTTTTCCTCATCACTTTCTTCTTCTTTCTAATCCTTCTATTCCCCTCTCAATTGAAGGCGATATTTCGGTGTACTGTAGAAACGTATGTATTTTCTAAACGTTCTCTTAAGTAGTAGTTAGAGTACTCATTATTTATATATTTTTAATTTACTCTACGTACGATTTGTATTATATAGATGATATGATTTCTGTAAGTGTGATTACTTTTGTTAATACTATTACTGTTATTATTGTTAATATTATCATATTATTGTCATCAGTAGTTATTGTTACGTGTTCTAGGTTAAGACTGGTTAAGTGTAAGAAAGGGAGTACATCCCTAACTTTGCCAGGATAAATAAAACGTATTATCATTATTATTATTGTTATCTTTTTTCTGCTAGGGGCTTTACGTCGCACCGACACAGATAGGTCTTATGGCGACGATGGGATAGGAAAGGCCTAGGAGTTGGAAGGAAGCGGCCGTGGCATTAAGGTACAGCCCCAGCATTTGCCTGGAGTGAAAATGGGAAACCACGGAAAACCATCTTCAGGGCTGCCGATAGTGGGATTCGAACGTACTATCTCCCGGATGCAAGCTCACAGCCGCGCGCGTCTACGCGCACGGCCAACTCGCCCGGTATTATTGTTATCCACGAGGTTGCCTCGGAAGGGATCACAATGATAGTATATGTGGATGACATGATCCTACTGTCAAAAAGCAAACTGGATTTAGAAGGAAGATTGGTCAGGTTGTATATATGGTCACAAAAGAATGGATTAGAAATTAACATAAGCAAAACAAAAATTATGAAATGTAGGGGTGGAGGGAACATATCAAAAACAGATACCCTCTAATGCGACAATGATCGCATGGAACTGTAAGTACTAGGGACAAACCTTACAAGTAACAGGGAAAACCTTCAGGAAGCATATAGGAGAAAGGTGAGCAGCTGCGGTTAAAGCAATCTTCGATATATAGCGAATTGAGAAACTCTCGCTAGGAATAGCTTTGCGCCTCTTTTATATTAAGGTAGCATCAATCGTCCGCTGTGGAATCAGCAATATATGGTTCTACTTTACGCCTGCAAACTTGAAGAGAATGGAGGGAGTTAGAGCAACATACAGTACTCGAAACGGGACTTTGGTCTCTCGAGAACGACGTTGATACGACTAGTGCAACACATGACTGCCACCGACTTTTTTATTTTTTTATTTATCAGGGAGCAAGTATAGATCAACGGCCTAGAAAATACAGCCTCATCTTAATCTCACATCAGAGACAAGGGAAAGAAAGCTGCGAGCATTGATCAGCACTTCTAATTAACACCTGCCCTTAATTCAAGCGAATGGAATAGGCCTAACTTTGCAATGCGACTCGCGGCTTCCACTACAGGATCTGTGGCCAAAGAGGATTTCACCGGTCAACGTTTCTGTGCTTCTGCACTCTCTGTGGCAGCAATGCGAACAGTATCGCATACTATTCTGTGTATCAAGCACTAATTCACTAGCGTACTACGCAGATGAGAGGGAATTTATGAAATTATATTATTTGTGCACAGTGTGTTAAATAATTCCTTATTAAAAAATTGCAGCCAAGTTAGAGATCAGTTTAGTTTCCGAAGAGATGTAGGAACATGCGGAGCAATACCGACTCTACATCTGATCTCCGATGTCGTAAGATTGGAAAGCACACGTACTGTATATGGCATTTGTTAACGCTCTTTGGACCAAGATATTTTGGGATTCTAAACGTGATCAGCATCAAATAAGGAGAAAGACTTGTCTAAAATTAGTACACGAATCGAACTGCAGTAACCTAGATAAAAGTGAAATAAGTTTGCATGTTATCCCCGCCCCATCCTTTATATTGATCAGACGGTAAAGGAAATCACAGACAAATTTAGGAAAGCAGTCCCGGTTCAAAGAGTGGAAATCGTCATAAGACGAAGATTTGCTGACGGTTTTGTTATGTTCTTTCCTAGCCAACAGAAGAACTGGATACATAGCTGGATGGTGTGGACACTGTCTTGGAGAAAAAGTAAATAAAGTAAATAAATCCAGATGAAATGAATGCCATGCAGTCGAACAAAGTCATGTGGTGTAGGAAATACGTAATAAATTACAAAATGAAGTCTTACAGGAAGTAGATAAACAGTGTTACTTCTGTGGTATAGAAGCACTGTAAGGAGCAGACAAATTAGCACAAATAAGGAAGACCTTTCTTACATACATTATCATTATAGACTGTTATGCCTTTCAGCGTTCAGTCTGCAAGCCTCTGTGAATTTACTAAACGTCGCCACAATCCTCGATTTGCAACTAGTGTTGTGGCCTCATTTAGTTCTATACCTCTTATCTTTAAATCGTTAGAAACCGAGTCTAACCATCGTCGTCTTGGTCTCCCTCTACTTCTCTTACCCTCCATAGCAGAGTCCATTATTCTCCTAGGTAACCTTTCCTCCTCCATTCGCCTCACATGACCCCACCACCGAAGCCGGTTTATGCGTACAGCTTCATCCATCAAGTTCATTCCTAAATTAGCCTTTATCTCCTCATTTCGAGTACCCTCCTGCCATTGTTCCCACCTGTTTGTACCAACAATCATTCTTGCTACTTTCATGTCTGTTACTTCTAACTTATGAATAAGATATCCTGAGTCCACCCAGCTTTCGCTCCCGTAAAGCAAAGTTGGTCTGAAAACAGACCGATGTAAAGATAGTTTCGTCTGGGAGCTCACTTCCTTCTTACAGAATATTGTTGATCGCAGCTGCGAGCTCACTGCATTAGCTTTACGACACCTTGATTCAATCTCACTTACTATATTACCATCCTGGGAGAACACACAACCTAAATACTTGAAATTATCGACCTGTTCTAGTTTGTATCACCCACTTGACATTCAATTCTGTTGAATTTCTTACCTACTGACATCAATTTAGTCTTCGAGAGGCTAATTTTCATACCATACTCATTGCACCTATTTTCAAGTTCCCAGATATTAGACTGTAGGCTTTCGGCACAATCTGCCATTAGGACCAAATCGTCAGCATAGGCCACACTGCTTACTACATTTCCATTAACTGAATCCCTCCCTGCCATTTTATACCTTTCAGCAGATGATCCATGTAAACTACGAACAGCAAAGGTGAAAGATTACAGCCTTGTCTAACTCCTGTAAGTACCCTGAACCAAGAACTCATTCTACCATCAATTCTCACTGAAGCCCAATTGTCAACATAAATGCCTTCGATTGCTTTTAATAATCTGCCTTTAATTCCATAGTCCCCCAGTATGGCGAACATCTTTTCCCTCGGTACCCTGTCATAAGCTTTCTCTAGATCTACAAAACATAAACACAACTGCCTATTCCTCTCGTAGCATTTTTCAATTACCTGGCGCATACTGAAAATCTGATCCTGACAGCCTCTCTGTGGTCTGAAACCACACTGGTTTTCATCCAGCTTCCTCTCAACGACTGATCGCACCCTCCCTTCCAAGACGCCAGTGAATACTTTGCCTGGTATACTAATCAATGAGATACCTCGATAGTTGTTGCAATCCTTCCTGTTCCCTTGCTTACAGATAGGTGCAATTACTGCTTTTGCCCAATCTGAAGGTACCTTACCAACACTCCATGCTAATTTTACTACTCTATGAAGCCACTTCATCCCTGTCTTCCCACTATACTTCACCATTTCAGGTCTAATTTCATCTATTCCTGCTGCCTTATGACAATGGAGTTTATTTACCATCCTTTCCACTTCCTCAAGCATAATTTCACCAACATCATTTTCCTCCTCCCCATCTGCTTGGCTGTTCACAACACCACCAGAATGATTTCCTTTTACATTGAGAAGATGTTCAAAATATTCCCTCCACCTCTCCAGTGATTCCCTGGGATCTATTATGAGTTCACCTGAATTACTCAAAACACTGTTCATTTCCTTTTTCCCTCCCTTCCTAAGATTCTGTATTACTGTCCAGAAAGGTTTCCCCTGCTGCTTGACCTAGCCTTTCCAAGTTGTTACCAAAATCTTCCCAGGACTTCTTTTCTGGATTCAACAACTATTTGTTTCGCTCTGTTTCTTTCATCTGCGTACAACTCCCTGTCTGCCTCGGCCCTTGTTTGGAGCCATTTTTGATAAGCCTTCTTTTTACGTTTACAAGCTGCTCTCACTTCATCATTCCACCAAGATGTTCGCCTTTTCCCATCTTTACACACAGTTGTTCCTAGGCATTCCCTTGCTGTTTCTACTACAGCATCCCTGTATGCCACCCATTCACTTTCTATATCCTGAACCTGCTTACTGTCTACTGTTCGAAACTTCTCACTAATCATATCCATGTACTTCCGTCTAATTTCCTCGTCCTGGAGATTTTCTACCCTTATTCGCTTGCAGACAGATTTCACTTTCTCTATCCTAGGCCTAGAGATACTTAGTTCACTACAGATCAGATAGTGGTCTGTATCATCAAAAAATCCGCGGAAAACTCGTACATTCCTAACAGATTTTCTGAATTCGAAGTCTGTCAAGATATAGTCTATTATGGATCTGGTACCCCTAGCCTCCCATGTGTAGCGGTGAATAGCCTTATGCTTAAAGAATGTATTCGTAACAGCTAAACCCATACTAGCACAGAAGTCCAGCAAACGCTTCCCATTCCCATTAGCTTCCATATCTTCCCCACATTTACCAATCACCCTTTCGTATCCTTCAGTTCTATTCCCAACTCTCGCATTGAAATCGCCCATTAGCACTATTCTATCCTTGCTGTTGACCCTGACCACGATGTCACTCAATGCTTCATAAAACTTGTCAACTTCATCCTCATTCGCACCCTCACATGGTGAATACACGGACACAATTCTAGTCCTAATTCCTTCCACTGATAAATCTACCCACATCATTCTCTCATGTACGTGCCTAACAGAAACTATGTTCCGTACAATGGTATTCCTGATAAAGAGCCCTACCCCAGACTCTGCCCTTCCCTTTCTAACACCCGTCAAGTACACTTTATAATCTCCTATCTCTTCCTCCTTATCTCCCCTTATCCGAATATCACTTACACCTAGCATATCCAGATGCATCCTCTTTGCTGACTCAGCCAGTTCTACTTTCTTTCTTCCATAAGCCCCATTAATATTGATAGCTCCCCATCGAATTCCATTTCGTTCGCCAAGTTGTTTCCAAGGAGTCCCTCGCCTGTCAAATGGGAGTGGGACTCCGTTACTCCCATAGGTCCGAGGCTTGCTTAAAATGTTCTGAGCTCGGTAGATTCATGAAGCAGGATGCTATCCTACTTGCACATATTCCAAGTGAGGATCTCTCCTCTAACGGGTTATGGACCACCGGTGGATTGTTTAGTCCTAGCCGCCTGAGCACAAGGAGGGCCAGGACTCAGAATATGTCCGAGATGCCCACTCCCATTCCATAGTAACTGGTATCCCGACTCTCAGGACCACTTACTAGGCCACTCAGCCGTTGCCCATGGTTCACGAACTAGGACGTGACTACAGTAACCCACAAACATGAACCATAGACCTTTCTTAAGAAGATAAATTCTCTCACTTCAAACACAGATATGAATATAAGAAAGATGTTTTGGAGACCTGTGTGGAGCGTAGCATTGTATAGAAATGACACGTGGACAATAACTGGCGGAGGAATGAAGAGAAGCGCTTGAAATATGGTGTTACATAGGAATGCTGAAAGTATGAAATGAAATGGCGTATGGCTTTTAGTGCCGGGAGTGTCCGAGGACATGTTCGGCTCGCCAGGTGCAGGTCTTTCTATTTGACTCCCTTAGGCGACCTGCGCGTCATGATGAGGATGAAATGATGATGAAGACGACACATAGCCTACACCCAGCCCCCGAGCCAGAGAAATTAACCAATGATGGTTTAAATTCCCAACCCTACCGGGAATCGAACCCGGGACCCCTGTGACCAAAGGCCAGCATGCTAACCATTTAGCTATGGAGCCGGACATGCTGAAAGTGAAACGAGTAGTTAGGATCACATATGTATACTGAATCGAACTGGAGAGAGGGGAAAGATTTATCGATATGTGACCAGGAGTTTGAGACAGCCAGGACTTGCTCAGTTAGTTCTTGAGGGAAGTGTAACGGTTATGAACAGTAGGGGTGGACCACGGTATGAATATGACAAATAGATTGGAGGAAATGCAAGATACAGTAGTTACCAGAAATGAAAAGGTTAACATAGAATAGGGTTGCATGCACAGCTGTATCAAACCTGTATGGGCTGATAATCAAAACACCAACAAGAACAATAAAATATATTTTAACATACAACTTTATTCGTCAATAAATCCACCCGCAGGGAAAGTAGAAATGCTGAGTCAGTCAAAGTGAAAGACCGTTCATTTAACGAAGTTAATGAACCGGTCAGTTTTAAATATAGCTATAGAATCTATGTTTACGTTAGTAGCGTCTACTTTTAATTGCTCCAAGGCCGGATCCCTACTGTTTAACAATCATCAAATCAGACGACTCTTTAATTTGATAAATAATTTACATTTCATTATGGTTGTAACGAGAAGTGTTTCCCATTTATCACCCACAGTGGTCCGCTGTTAATTTCCAGTGGTTTCACGGAAATCTCGTCGTTGAACTACCACCTGCAGGAGTTAACTGCTCTTTATCCGAACTAATACTGTCTATAAACTGCTAAGTGCATTAAATAATCATTTTTAGAACTTAGAAGGAATGTATTTACTGCCCTGCCATGTACAGTATATTATACTTGCACGGCAGTCCTGAAAATATAACAAAAATATGACTGCTGGTCTGCCATCAACATTGGCTTGATAGCCATTTTCAGGCTGCAGACGGTAATCTGTATGAGTGGCTCAGACGGTTGAGACGCTGGCCTTATGACCCCAACTTGGTAGGTTCGATCCTGGCTCGGTCCGGGGTTTTTGAAGGCGCTCAAATTCGTCAGCCCCGTGTTGGTTTATTTACTGGCACGTAGAAGAATTTCTACGGGACTTAATTCCGGCACATCGGCCTCTCCGAAAACCCTAGAAGTAGTTAGCGGGACATAAAACCAAAGACATTATTATTAACATTGGCTTGATAGTAATTTTCAAACTGCAGACATTAAATCTGTCTAAAGATCTGCCACCAACATTGGTTCACTTCACTCGTAATATTAAAAGAAGCGCTTTGACAGACAGGGCTGGAGGGTGGAGATTGCACGTGCCATTGCACGGTGTTGCCAAACACCTGCATTCCTTTCTCATCCCCCTCGCTTTCGTTTCACTTGTTCGTTCCTTCAGACGGCTGTGTTCTGTTATACATAACTCAGAAGTGAGAGGTTCGGCAGCTCCAAGCAACACGAGCCGGCCAGCAGGCTTATCTCCATGGCAATCGCAGTGGCTTCGTCCTCGTTTCTATGGTAACCATACTCCCTACTCCCTTCTACCCACCCAGGCAGGCAGTAAACGGATCTCCCTCTAAGAACTGTCAGAACGCGTCTTTCAATCTTACGATTATAGTCATTTTCAGACTGAAGACAGTAATCAATATACTGATCTATCATCAACAAGTGCTCAACAGTAATTTTTAGAACCAGGACAGGAATCTGTCGGCTGATCTGCCACAATATTGGCTCAATAGTTATTTTAGGAATATAAGAAAGGAAGATGAACAGGAATCTGTCCACTAATATATCGCCAACATCGGCTCCATGGTGAGTTTCAGAGTTAAGACAAATTTGTCCACTGATCTTCCACCAACGATTGTTCGATAATCATTTTCGAAACTAGGGCAGGAATCTGCGTACTGATCAGCCACTAAATTGACTCTCCTGTTATAGAAAACAAAATCACACTCGACACTGCAGGATATGTGTTTCTGAAGTTAAAACATATTGTGTGAAACAGAGACTAGCGATTGGAAATTCGCTCACGTATCGTGATATGTTATGTGTTACTGGCACGAACATACAGTGTTAAAGGCTAGACATTAAATGTCGTCTATGAGCCGACTGCACACTTTTGAAAAAATGGACGTATCCCAGCATGGGAAGACGGCGTCACCATTGAGGCGGTACTCTGCCGTGCCAGCAAATCTTACGGAGTCTTGCACAAAACTGAGTAAAGCAACTTGTTAATGTGATATCTTCTCAAATGACGAATACAGCCCGATAACACCAACTATAGAAGACAAGATAGAAGAGAAATGTGAATGTGGGTGGAAAAGATTATCTTGGGTGTGGAACCTCCGATAATTCTTTGGTATCCGTGATATCGTACTGACACGAACTGAGCCGCACCCCTTCCTTACCGACAATCTACGTCACCATAAAACACACACGTCGGGAGATTCGAGGCGTGGACCACGACTAGGAAAGGCCAAAGACACAGCCCTGAACTGGAAACGACCCTCATTTCAATGCAGAACAGGAACGAGACTAGGGCTACTAGCAATAAAAATTCAAACTAAATTTAAATGAGGGTTTATTGATATAATCAAATTCAAAAAAGAAACAAGAAATGAAGACAGCAATTAAAAAGAAAGGGTACGTACATGTGCAGAGTTCATCCAATTGGAATCCTAACATTAATGGCTGAGCACAGCTTTTCAAACACCAAGCTTAAATTATTCATACGACGGGCTCACCGTCTCAATTGCTATCTCGCTACATAATGTGGTAATGTGATTGCAACCCACACGGATCAACTCGGTCATTCTTTCCGCGAGATTAATTCAATTCTTTACATACGCGTCTTTTTAACTTTCACATCGTCTCAACAATTACCACAGATCAAGGTTCCGACGCAGCAAGGAGACGAAAAAACCAGAGAAGGTAAAATAAAATGTGAAAGATCACAACATAGCACAGAGAGAAACATCTCTGGACCCATGAAACAATATTCAAACCCAAAGAGAAACACAGGCACGCACATAGCCTGAATATAAGAAAAAAACACTTCGTACGACACGAATGGATCTCCGCGTCGGCACTCAGGGCGTACATTCATTCGATGGCAAAATACTTTACAATGTAGTGCACGTAAATAAAATCAATCAGAACCCAGCTATGAACACATCACAATCACGTCAACAACAGGCAGCCCATTCTCGCCGTAGAACAGAAGGATGCATATCAATCAGCCATCATTAAAAGAGGCGAATGGCAAAACAGAACCGTAGAAATAATATTAATACAAGGATTTCCATACCTGTAATATCAATAATCAAAATAACAAGAAGGATGGTAGTATGTGTCAAGTTTAAATCTATTAAAAAGCCATGTATGGCATAAAAACGCCACTCCAAACTGCGTGGGATCCATGTTTATATTCCACACACATAACAATGCAAAGATTCGCTACAAAAAGATAAAACAGCAGTTTTGCCGAAAGAATGATCTTCCGTGCTCATGACCGAGGGAGCTGCCCTCTCTGGTACAATCAAGGAAACACTTAACTCAATCGAGCTGAGGCCGATACAAGCCCTTTGCAATACGGGAAACATCATTTTTATGAACATGCCATTTTAGCATGGCTCAGAACACATTACAAACATCTTTAGAATATTTGATGAATTGGTTCACGAAGCGGCGCAACTTCCTTAATTCCACAAAGACAGAGCCAAAAATACTCACACTACGCCCGTATAAATCTATACCTACTCTTCAACCGTACAATGAGAATGTTCACTGGCTGGCTTCATCTCCCGAGTACGTCACTGTGTCATTACGTGTGAATGAGTGAGAAGGGCGGAGTGTTTAATGACCAGATGAATGCGACACAAAATGGTGCTCACGATAAAACAGCACATGTTCATTGTCGAGTGTTACGTGAAGCACGATTCGTGGAAAACCTGTGCGGAACTGTTTGCGCAAGAGTTTAAGAATGGAAATGTTTTCGCAAAACCTCCAGCAAAGTCTGCAATGCGAAACCTAGCGGCAAAATGGCGTGAAACGGCCTCTGGAGCGAATAAAAACTATAACTATCTGGAAAGAGTTTGAGCATCCGAAAACAATGATCGCGTGAAGGAAACATGGAACGAAGTCCGACGAAATCTCAAGACCGTTTGTCTGTGCAAGTGGAAATTAAGAGATCGTCGTATCGAAGCATTACCTAAATGGACCTGAAATTGTTTCCTTACAAATTTACTGTTGTGCACACGTTAAAGCGTCCAGACGAATCTTCGCGTGTTGAGTTCTGCCGGTGGTTTCTAAGTGAAGTGGAGTCAGGACTTCTAGATCCTCAAAAAACAAAAACAAAACAAAAAACCCATGGCACTACAGCCCTTGAAGGGCCTTGGCCTACCAAGCGACCGCTGCTCAGCCCGAAGGCCTGCAGATTGCGAGATGTCATGTGGTCAGCATGACGAATCCTCTCGGTCGTTATTCTTGGCTTTCTAGACCGGGGCCGCCATCTCACCGTCAAATACCTCCTCAATTCTAATCACGTAGGCTGAGTGAACCTCGAACCAGCCCTCAGGTCTAGGTAAAAGTTCCTGACCTGGCCGGGAATCGAACTCGGGGCCTCCGGGTAAGAGGCAGGCACGCTACCCCTACACCACGGGGCCGGCTTCTAGATCCTCAGTTTTTCATTTCATGAGATGAGGCCTTTTCCAGCATCTTCAGTGATGTTCATTAATAAAGGTAAATCCCGCGTCAGTCCTATTGTCAATATTTTCCGGGCACCCCGGCATAAATCTCTTCTGCATCACCTTAAAGAATATGCCAGCCCTGTATGGGGAGCAGCATCGCACAGGCACTTTAAACGTCTACAGACCCTCCAGAATAACGGTCTCCGCGTAATTACCAGTGCTCCCTGGTTTGTAGGCAACCAACACACCCGCACAAAGAAACAGGTACTTCACATTCGATTAATAGCGCAGTAATTCTTCAACGGGCTAGATGAGATAGTGTATTTCAGCATCGGCTCCAAATCTCGCCAACCCACACCAGTGAAAAGAAAATTACCCGCAAGACCTGTTACTTAGTGATTCAAGTGATGGAGATTCAACGAGCGCTAGTAAACTTTAACACCGTATGACAAACTTTAACACTAACTAACATATCTCTCGAGTGTGAAGTGATTGTGCATTGTTTGTTTGAACCTCTTACTGAAAGTGGTAATGCGAAGAGCCTACTGATCAACCTCAACGTGTTGTTAAATATTCTTTCTTTTCCCTGACGTGTTCGAATTATTTTGTGCATGCTATCTGAGTGCCTTTCATTTATATTTAATTCAAGTCCACCCTGATCTGAGCACCACACTGCTGATCGATCGTAAATGAAATGAAAATCCACAGCCCGTTTCCAGTCATTCGACCGGGTCAGAAATGGAATTAATGAAGCTCCCACTAGCAGCGAGGATAGGAATTGTGCCGGCTGTCGAAACCTGTCGCACTCCTATAGGACAGTGATTAATGACTGACAGATGAAATGAAATGATATTGTAGAATGTTGCTGGAATGAAAGATGACAGGAAAAGCCGAAGTATCTGGAGTAAAACCTGTCCTGTTCCGTCTCCGCTTTGTCCAGCACAAATCTCACATTAAGTGACCGTGATTTAAACCGCGGAACGATATGGTGAGAGGCTCTGATCGATCGTAAATTAATTTAAAAAACATGAAGTCGTATGCGGATACATTTATGACAATATAAAAACCTGAAGTAAAAAAAAAGAGAGATATAAACCACCCACTTAGTAGACGGAAAGATAACCTTTTCAGAAGTCTGAACAGGTCAAAATGCCTAACCCATGAAGTACAGCAAAGCTTCGTGTATAATAATTTACACTTCTGTATACAGAGGGGCAGGTGGTTAAACAATTTTCACCACAATGCTCGAATACCAGGAATTTAATTTATAAATATGTAACAGCCTTTATTAAACGGGAGTTAATTGAAATATGTCGGTCAAAGGATTACAATTCTGGCGAATGTATTTGTTTAGCTTAATATCATCGTGCAATGACAGGTGACTGATTAATAGATTTCTAAAACTAATTATTGAAAGTGTGGTTAAAGGTAACCGGCATTGAAGTTAACCTACTTTGAAACTGAAATAAACCAAAATGTTGAAAGACTACATAATGAAACACCCAATCATGTTCTGATAAGGACATTACTATTAATAATGAATTTCAGAAATTGTTTTCAGCATTGATTTCTTACTTCTTCCGGCTCCTTGGCTTGACGATCAACGTCGAGGCCTTCAGTTCAGAGGGTCCTAGGTTCGATTTCCCGGGATTTCAAACTCTGACTCGGGGACCGATTGTTTGTGTTAGTCCCGCCACAGAAAAATGCAATAGTGAATACATCCATCTACATCTGATCGGTGTCAGGAAGGCCATCCGGCCGTTAAACAGGACCAATTCAATATGTGTGACATAGCACGCACCCGTCGAAAGCGGCGTAAAAGGAGAGAAAGAAGAAGACTGACTTCTTACTTCCTCGCAACATTTATTTTTCTCCTCCGATTCTTCTACAGTAGTACCGAGTGATTTGGTTTGGTCCAGCTGTCAACTTATATTCGGGAAGTAATGAACTGAAATTCCGTCGTCAGCAGCCCTGAAGGTAGTTACCGATTTTTTCCCATTTTCATACGAGGCACATGCCTTCCTTCTGAATCCTAACCCTTTCCTATCTCAGCACCCCACCGAAAACTACCGAGTGACGCGGTAGAATAACATCCACGGTATCGCCCCGCTTGTTGGAAGAGGCTGCTAAAAGGGGCCCGAGGGGCTCTTTAACTTATGATCGTCGGTTAATGACCACGGGCCCCTTAGCTCATTTCTGGCATTTCTTGCACTTACTGGGTGCCAGGCTTCTCACTTCCATCTATCCTATCCGCCCTCCCTTGGTCAAATCTTGTTCGTATCCAACTCCCATGGTATTAGATTTCCAAGGCCTAGGGAGTCTTTCATTTTCATGCCATCCGTGGGCGTTGTCTTTCTTTGCCCGATATCTTCATTTCTTGAAGTGTTGGATACTTTTCATTTTTTCACTCTTATTAGTGTTAATAAGAAAATGGTTGCCCAATTGTACTTCCCCTTAAAACAATAAAGAAACCACCACCACCACCTCTCAATAATGGCTATGACAGGAATCCCGGAAAATGGAAGCGAGATTTTCAAAAATTAGAAAGTGACGTCCTAGTGACACGACTTCTACGTTAATCTATAGGTACAGCCCTGCACGGATGCGGATATCCGCGGATATCCGTGAAGTTAGTGTCTTGGCGGATGCAAACTGTATGGCAGTGCGAATAATTTTGCTGATAATTTCTTAATAATGAAGTTTATTGATTTTTAATCAGGTATACTCTTATTTTTGTTTGAGCTTAGGCGACTCTTGACAGTGACATGGGGGAATGTTGATATATAAAGAGCCTTGAAACCATAAATCCGTAAATATGACCTGAGCTTAACTGCCTCATGTCTGCAATTAATGGAACAAAGGTCAATACGTCAGTAGTTGTCGCAAGAGAAAATCCCTCATAAACCTGTGACTGTAGGGGTTCTGGTGCTAGATATGAGGCCTATTGTATTATGTTAACAGATATAGCCTTTTCAGTACGTTGGGTATAATATAGTGCAGTTAAATACTTTCAATATTCACGGATACGGATAACCTTTCGCCGAAGCGGATGCGTGTGCGGATGAAGGAAGTGCGAATGCACAGTGGAAGCGGATTCTATTTTGCATATCCGCGCAGTTCTCTAACTATAGGTTCTTCGAATTGTATTTTAACACTGGCAGCCACAAATAAATAAGAAAGCAAGTCAAGCAAAATCATCTCCGTACAAGCCATGAAGGCCCTTGGAGGGGTGGAAGGTAAAGGCTTCTGCTATCCGAACCACGAAGGACAGCTGATTCAGAAAGTGATGGAACCAACCAGAAGGAAAAATATCCTGGATGTCGTGCTGATAAAACCAGATGAGCTCTATAGGGAAACTGAAGTAATAGATGGTATTAGTGATCATGAAGCTGTTTTTGTGGTAGTTAAAAATAAATGTGATAGAAAGGAAGGTCTTAAAAGTAGGACTGTTAGGCAGTACCACATGGCTGATAAAGCAGGCATGAGGCAGTTTCTAAAAAGTAGCTATGATCGGTGGAAAACGGTAAATATAAATGTAAACAGACTCTGGGATGGGTTTAAAGAAATTGTTGAGGAATGCGAAAACAGGTTTGTACCATTAAGGGTGGTAAGGAATCGTAAAGACCCACCTTATTATAATAGAGAAGTAAAGAGACTAAGAAGGAGGTGCAGACTGGAAAGAAATAGAGTTAGAAATGGCTGTGGAAGTAAGGAGAAATTGAAGGAACTTACTAGAAAATTGAATCAAGCAAAGAAGGCAGCTAAGGATAATATGATGGCAAGCATAATTGGCAGTCATACGAATTTTAGTGAAAAATGGAAGGGTATGTATAGGTATTTTAAGGCAGAAACAGGTTCCAAAAAGGACATTCCAGGAATAATTAATGAACAAGGGGAGTGTGTGTGTGAGGATCTTCAAAAGGCAGAAGTATTCAGTCAGCAGTATGTAAAGATTGTTGGTTACAAGGATAATGTCAAGATAGAGGAGGAGACTAAGGCCAAAGAAGAAATAAAATTTACATATGATAACAATGACATTTACAATAAGATACAAAAGTTAAAAACTAGAAAAGCGACTGGAATTGATCAGATTTCTGGGGATATACTAAAGACAATGGGTTGGGATATAGTACCATATCTGAAGTACTTATTTGATTATTGTTTGGTCGGAGGAGCTATACCAGATGAATGGAGAGTTGCTATAGTTGCCCCTGTGTATAAAGGAAAGGGTGATAGACATAAAGCTGAAAATTACAGGCCAGTAAGTTTGACATGCATTGTATGTAAGCTTTGGGAAGGCATTCTTTCTGATTATATTAGACATGTTTGTGAAATTAATAACTGGTTCGATAGAAGGCAATTCGGTTTTAGGAAAGGTTATTCCACTGAAGCTCAACTTGTAGGATTCCAGCAAGATATAGCAGATATCTTGGATTCAGGAAGTCAAATGGACTGTATCGCGATTGACCTGTCTAAAGCATTTGATAGGGTGGATCATGGGAGACTACTGGCAAAAATGAGTGCAATTGGACTAGACAAAAGAGTGACTGAATGGGTTGCTATATTTCTAGAAAATAGATCTCAGAGAATTAGAGTAGGTGAAGCTTTATCTGACCCTGTAATAATTAAGAGGGGAATTCCTCAAGGCAGTATTATCGGACCTTTATGTTTTCTTATATATATAAATGATATGAGTAAAGGAGTGGAATCGGAGGTAAGGCTTTTTGCGGATGATGTTATTCTCTATAGAGTGATAAATAAGTTACAAGATTGTGAGCAACTGCAACGTGACCTCGAAAATGTTGTGAGATGGACAGCAGGCAATGGTATGTTGATAAACGGGGTTAAAAGTCAGGTTGTGAGTTTTACAAGTAGGAAAAGTCCTCTCAGTTTTAATTACTGCGTTGATGGGGTGAAAGTTCCTTTTGGGGATCATTGTAAGTATCTAGGTGTTAATATAAGGAAAGATCTTCATTGGGGTAATCACATAAATGGGATTGTAAGTAAAGGGTACAGATCTCTGCACATGGTTATGAGGGTGTTTAGGGGTTGTAGTAAGGATGTAAAGGAGAGGGCATATAAGTCTCTGGTAAGACCCCAACTAGAGTATGGTTCCAGTGTATGGGACCCTCACCAGGATTACCTGATTCAAGAACTGGAAAAAATCCAAAGAAAAGCAGCTCGATTTGTTCTGGGCGATTTCCGACAAAAGAGTAGCGTTACAAAAATGTTGCAATGTTTGGGTTGGGAAGAATTGAGAGAAAGAAGAAGAGCTGCTCGACTAAGTGGTATGTTCCGGGCTGTCAGCGGAGAGATGGCGTGGAATGACATTAGTAGACGAATAAGTTTGAATGGCGTTTATAAAAGTAGGAAAGATCACAATATGAAGATAAAGTTGGAATTCAAGAGGACAAACTGGGGCAAATATTCATTTATAGGAAGGGGAGTTAGGGATTGGAATAACTTACCAAGAGGGATGTTCAATTAAATTTCCAATTTCTTTGAAATCATTTAGGAAAAGGCTAGGAAAACAACAAATAGGGAATCTGCCACCTGGGCGACTGCCCTAAATGCAGATCAGTACTGATTGATTGATCACATTATTAACACCAAATCCATGCATGTGAACACAGTGGACCGATTTTCAATTCCTTTCTAGGGAAAGGAAGTTCTAAACTTTTTGACTTCAAGGCAAATATAGGAATATTATTATTAACCTGATTCTCAGATCCTTCAACATGTAAATAAGAAAGGCAATTTAATGTTGACAATATTTCATAGGAGACAAAGTAGGAGTCTCCATATTACAAAAACGTAAAATTAAGCAATTTTCTCAATAGTGTCGAAAGTTGAAAGGATAGAGGGCCCGAATATCTTTCAAACTGCGAGTCTTGGATAGCTCTATCAAACTAAAAAATTTAAAATCGAAAATCACTTCCGGCCTAAATACATTTCCGAAAAACAACCTAAATCGCTTTCTGCAACGTGTTCCTTGGTTCAATACCCTCAGAAGCTTTTTTGATTTTTGGAAAAATGTCCACAGCGAATGTAGTTATAATGGCTTAAGTGAAACTCTGCATTGACTCACATTAGCACTCGTAGTGGAAGAAAAAGGCAAACTGCTAATCTGTTCGACCGGATAACGATGAGTAAGAAAAGGATTGTTATTTTTAGAAATAAATAAATAATATAATTCTTCCTACGTTATTATATTTTATTGTGAGACTCATTGGCTGAATTGTCAGCGTTCAGGCCTTCCGTTCGGAGGGTCCCGAATTCGATTCCCGGCCTGTTTGAGGATTATACTTGCGTCTGATTAATTCTTCTGGCCCGGGGACTGGGTGTCTGTGTTTTTCCCAACATATTTATACAACACACTACACTACCAACCACCAAATAAACATGCAATAGTGATTACATCCCTCCATATAGGGTTAGCGTCATGAAGGGCATCCGGCCGTAAAACACGGCCAAATCCATATTGCGACACAGTTGCTTCTCACCAGCCACCCCACAGATGTGGGAAAAGCGGTAAAAGAAGAAGAATTTATCTATAATTCGTAGCGCAAATCCCTAGGATATTTTCAACATTGACTTGCTTGCCTGGAGGGATAGGTGTGAATTTTTGAAAATAAAAACAGATCAGTAGTTTTTGGGACTGAAAATCTAAATGTAAGAACAGTCATTTCTTGCAGTTGGTGTCCGCACACGTGCTGGAGGCTTTACGAGTAGTTCCCTCAGTTTGTCATAGTTACGTAGCAAGGTAACAAAGGGCTTCCTGTGTATCAATGGAACAGATAGTAGCAGTCGCTATCCAGGAACGGACAAGGGCAATGCAACACAGCTTTCGCGTTTGCTACCTGGAATCTGACTGTATAACATTCAAACAGTCGAAAGTCACGCGTCGTTATGAATGCTGGTACTTTGTCTCAAAACGAAAAGGATGGCAAATATTTTCAGCAATATTTTCAACCACTTCTCTTGTGCGAAAGTTGTGAAATGTGACCACCTTGCTATTCCTAGCTTATCCGTTATACATTTCTATGTAATCGCACGCCGGCCCCGCGGTGTAGGGGTAGCGTGCCTGTCTCTTACCCGGAGGCTCCGGGTTAGATTCCCAGCCAGATAAGAGATTTTTACCTTCATCTGAGGGCTGCTTCGAGGTCCACTCAGCCTACGTGATTAAAATTGAGGAGCTATCTGAAAGCAAAGAATAACGGCCGAGAGGATCCGTCGTGCTGACCACACGACACCTCGTAATCTGCAGGCCTTCGGGCTGAGCAGCGGTCGCTTGGTAGGCCATGGCCCTTCGGGGCTGTTGCGCCATGCGATTCTTGTCAAGAACAAAACGTACAGTCTGTCAAAACAAGAGATTGAGCGCATGGTGTTGTGCTTTGCAGGTACACTTTTCTCAGAAAAAACTGGACCTGTATATATAATGTTGGTTGTGAGTACCCAATGAGTTTGTATCTACATGGGAGGTGAATTATATTTGATGACTCGGTGTCAACGGCAGATTGTGCCTGCAGTCACTTGAAAATAGGTGCAATTAATATCGTGTGAAAATTAGCCTTTACGAGACTAAAGTGCTGTCAGTACTTATGAAATTCAAGAGATTTAAATGCCAGATAGGTGATACAAAGCTGGAACAGGTATATCATTTCACGTATTTAGGATGTGTGTTCTCTCAGGATGGCAATATAGTAAGTAGGTAAACAATTATAAGTACATGTATTTATGAGGTAAATCTGCAACCTGGGCGATTGCCCTAAATGCAGATCATTGATAATCGATTATTTGATTGATCGATTGATCGATTAAGTCAGACTGATTCAAGGTGCAGTAAATCTAATGCAGTGAGCTCGTAGTTGCGATCAACAGTGTTCTGTAAGAAGGAAGTCAGCTCCCGGACGAAACTATCATTACATCGGTGTGTTTTCGGACCAACTTCGCTTTACGGGAGTGAAAGGTGCGTGGACTCAGAATATTCTATTCATAAATTAGAAGTAATAGACATGAAAGTAGCGAGAATGATTCCGGGTACAAACATGTGGGAACAATGTCAGGAGGGTACTGCGAATGAGGAGATAAAGGCTAAGTTAGGAATGAACTCCATGGATGAAGTTGTACGCATAATCCGGCTTTGGTGGTGAGGTCAGGTGAGACGAATGGAGGAGGACAGGTTACCTAGGAGAATAATGGACTGTTATGGAAGGTAAGAAAAGTAGAGGGAGACCAAGACGGAAGTTGGTTAGACTCAGTTTCTAACGATTTAAAGATAAGAGGTATATAACTAAACTAGGTCATAGAACTAGTTACAAACAGAGGATTGTGGCAGTAGTTAGTAAGTTCACGGAGTATTACAGACTGAACGCTGAAAGGCGTAACGGTCTGTAATGAAGATGTGTGTATGTTAAAATTAAGTCCGATACGGTATTAAATGAGAGGAACATACAACACTGCACATTTTTTGTGACTATACACAACATTCCAGTAATGTCCTCCGAATCCTTAGTGATATGACGCCAGTGACTGTTTCTTTTACATAGGTCTATAATCAATACTCCACCTGTGGATGGGGGCGGTAGAATTACATCCACGGTATACCCTGCCACCAGTCGTAAGAGGCCACTTAAAGGGGTCCTAGAGGCTCTTACTTGGTAGCGTGAGCTGGCGACCACGGGGCACTTAACTGAGGCCGGAACTGCTTCCACTTACTTGTGCCAGACTCTTCTTCTTTCTTTACGGTCTCTGTAGGGCAGCTTTTTCATGGCTTGGGTTTTCTTCTCCTCCTCCCTCCAGAATCTCTTCATCCTCTTTCACCTTCTCTCCCGTTCTTCAGCTGATATTTTCAGTATCCTCTTCTTCCCCACTGGTGCTTCTCTCTCCTATTCCTGAAACTTTCTCTGTCATTGAGATCTGGCATATTGGATGGTGTATATTTCTACAATTCTCTGTCCCTTCCACCTTGAACCCCATCTCACAATTCAGCCCTTTCGGAATCCGACAACCCATTTAGTTCCCGCCTTTCCTCTCCTCCTACCCACCAGGCTCCTCACATTCATATATCCTATCCTACCTCCCTTGATCTACTCTGGTTCTTTTCCGACTCCGACGTTATTATGTTTGTGAGGCCTATGGAGTCTTTCATTATCACACCATTCGTGCCCATTGTCTCTCCTTGGCCGATATCTTCATTTTCCGAAGTGTCGGACCCATTCCAACGTTCCCTTGTGATTAGTGTTAATAGAGGATGGTTTAGGCAGTTGTACTTCCTTTTGAAACAATAATCACCAACACCACCACACTCTACAACCAATATTAGCGTAGCAGAGGTGGGGTAGATAAGAATGGAACAAGTATGCAAATCTTTGCATAGTACTGATAGCTCTCAGTTTGATTTTAGTTCCTCATATTACAGTATTTAAACTCTTTTTCTTTTCCACGATGTTATTTAGTACAAACACAAACGTCTCTCTGTAATTTGAGTTATTGCTGAATTAAGTATTGCCTTATCGAAACTGTACCGCGCGGTACACCTCTACGACGCAAGTTCAAATCTTGCGCCAATTGAAACTCCTCTACAGGAGAAGCTCTGAACTTTACTACTGAACTAATTCCACGGTTTATCAGAAGATGTCACTGAGTGTTTTTGATTTGCTTTTGTTTTTCATGGATCAAGAAGTGTGGACATTCTCTAACAGATGTCTCTACTAAAAACTATGATTACGCACTCTGGTGCGAAGGAATGAACTTTCTTGAAGAAATTTTGTATTCAAAAGTTGTTGTCTTTACTAAATTTTGTTCTTTTATGTTTTGGGTTGGCAATATTAATCCTTCCTTCCGCCAGTTTTGAACTTAGCCAATCCCAAATTTCTTTAATTTATTGTCAGCCAATCATGTATGTCTTCTTCGATATGGATATGTAGCTCTAAGCTATCCAATTTAAGTTGAGGGGGTGTGTCTACTCATTCTTGAAAGGTCTCGAATTTTCCGCGAGGGTATAAAAACTGCTGATTTTCCTGTCTCCTGGCCACTAGTATAACATCTAACTCAGTGTGTGAATATGTAGCAGGGGGCGGGAAGCGCCTCGTTCTTCAGACAGCAGATCTTCAACAAGGTAATGGCCTTTTAGCCTCTTTATTTTCTGCTAGCGCAGCAGTTTAACTCTCGGGGAGGGTTCGAAACCTTTAATATGTGACCTACCACTTTAAAATGTAAATTCCTCTTCTGTCTATGTGAAAACTACAAATCTCTTTCACTGTAAAGCGGGGATAGAGAGTGCTTTACCCTCTCGAACTCCCCTTCATTTTGAAATTGAGGTGACCACGTTTTTATAACCGTTTCTTCTCTTCCTTAATGTATTCAAGTTTTCTCATACGGGTCACCTCCCTAGCTTGGGACTAGCCCCTGTGTATCGGCCTAGAGCCACTTAGGTTTTAAAAGGTGTATTTTGGAGCGCAAGTTCACGCCTCCAGTTCTTTCTGTACTTTGGGCCAGTAACTCATCCTGATGTTTTGTTTTCTTCATGCAAAGGCCCTGTAGGTTGGGTATTAGATACCCCTGTTTCACTGTATGTGTGCCTTGAAGGCAGTTAGGAGTAAGGGTTGTTGTGGCCTTTGATAAGGCTTGTAAAAAATTCGAGAGCAGGTCAGCTCTTTCTGGTATTTTGGAAGGTGCCTCTAGGAGGCCTGACATTATTAAGTGGGAGCAAGAGCTCCCTGTAATGAAGGGGTTTTCTGCCCTTTGTTAAACTGTGGGTGTGAGCTGGGAGCTCAGACTTTGGGGCTTATAGCCCAGAATTTGTAAAGTTGCTGTGTACCTGATTTAACTGTTGTTATTTGTTGTACGCTCAAAATTCTATGTTACCATTGTTAAGTTTTGAAAATATACCCTTGTTGAAATTTTAATTCGAACTTTTGTAGTTGAGACCTATTCCAGCCCGCAACTACCACGGAGATCTCCGTAACAGAAACCATAACTTCGGCGACCTAGGTAAGCTACGGATTCAACATACAGAGCCCGCGTTTACTTCTGATAAGTAATAATGATATTTGTTTTTACGTCCCAATAACTTTTTTCGGTCTTCGGAGACGCCGGGGTGCCGGAATTTAGTTCCGCAGGAGTTTTTTTACGTGCCAGGGCACAAGGCTGGCGTATTTGAGCACTTTCAAATACCACCGGACTGAGCCAGGATTGAACCTGCCACGTTGGGACCAGAAGGCCAGCGCCTCAACTGTCTGAGCCACTCAGTCCTGCAGGGAGGGCATTTGGCAATAAAACAGGCCTAAGTCCACACCCACGATCCGACCAGTGTGTAGAAAATAGCGACAGAGGATGAAGAAAAATAATAAGAATAAGAAGTTGTGTATGTATATTCAGTCCTCAGCCCTAACGGCTGCTTGGATCCTCAACAGCTCTGCCATCAGCTGTCATAGATGGCCTAGGCGTCACTGAAGGGGCGTAGTAGGGAAACGAGGAGTGATGTAGTTCCCCGTTGCTTTCCTCACCGAGCCATAGGTTTCTATTAAATATCCTTCTGCCAAGCCCACTGAAATGCATGCACCAACCGCCCCTATGAGCAATATTTTCACACCATTCATAACAGGGACTGGCTGCATACGGAATGGCATTACTAGCCTCACTTATACCTAAGTCACTTTCATATTGCCAAACCCAAGGATAAGACAGAGACAGATCAATGAAAGTAAAAAAAAAAAAATGCTCTATCCTATAGCAGAAGAAATAGTGCAAAAAATAGCAAAGGCTTTAAGAAGTTGATATCCAACAATAATATTTACTACATTCCAATATTGTCACCTAAGTCCTTAGTGGCCCACTATAAATCTTGATTTAGTAATAAATTACCTCGTCACGACATGCTTTCAGAAGTATCCTACATACCAGTTTTTATTACACTGTTTTCTGAAATTCAAAAACAAACAAAAAATCTGGGCAATTCCTAAGGTTACCGGTATATTCACTTTGTCGGGTGGATGGAGAGTGCCGCACCACACTTTTGGCTGTCGTTCCAAACTTGACTACCTCGGTCAGAATTTTTTTTTTTTTTTTTTTTTGCTAGGGGCTTTACGTCGCACCGACACAGATAGGTCTTATGGCGACGATGGGATAGGAAAGGCCTAGGAGTTGGAAGGAAGTGGCCGTGGCCTTAATTAAGGTACAGCCCCAGCATTTGCCTGGTGTGAAAGTGGGAAACCACGGAAAACCATCTTCAGGGCTGCCGATAGTGGGATTCGAACCTACTATCTCCCGGATGCAAGCTCACAGCCGCGCGCCTCTACGCGCACGGCCAACTCGCCCGGTCGGTCAGAATCAAACCTGAGAGTTGAAATGAGTAGAATACTCTACTTCAGATGCACTGAAGGAGCCTAAGGTGGTGTAAGCAAAACAAGAAATCGAAAATCCGTTACGTATTGATAACGACACAATGCGAGTTGCAATATTCTCTGCTCGGTACATAATGAGCTTGACCCGCAGGGCATGGGCGAATGAGAACCGGAGATGAGCTATCCATCAGTGTGACCTAGGTTCATATCCGGAGGCCTGTTGCAGGATGTATGTAGATGTGATGTGGACTACTTCTGGTTAGATACAGCTCTTCCTGTTTGCATGATCAACATTCCATACTTCACTTTTACTGATGTGATTCAAGGCAGAACACCTTTTGTTTACAGGTGAATGACATCAGAGGCGAAGTTTATTTATCCATGAAGGGAATTACAGTGCTATAGTCCCTAACATAAGTTCAAGATCGCGCTGCATTTTGTGATTTTCAAACAAATATCTAAAGTTCTATCCCTTCAGGCAAGCAACTCAATGTTGAAAACATCCTAGGGATATGAGCTAAGAATTTTAGGTAAATAAAATATAATAAAGTATGAGAATATATTCTTTATTTGTTCCTAAAACTTACAATCCTTTTCTTAATCATCGTTATCCGGTTGATTAGATTAGCATTTTTCTTTTTTCTACCACTACGAGCGCTAATGAGAGTCATTGCATTGCTTGACTTACGCACCACTACGAGCGCAAATGTGAGTTAGTGCATTGTTTGACCACTACGAGCGCTAATGTGAATCAATGCAGAATTTCACTTAAGCCCTTATAACTGCATTCGGTGTGCACATTTTTCATAAAGTCAAAAACCTCCTAAGGATATTGAAACAAGGAACACATTACAGTACGAATTATGTAAATAAGTTAATTTGGCTAGGATTTGAATAAAAAAGAATACAAGTAAAGGAACAAGCGATTTTAGGCCATTCTTTCGAAACTGCATTTAGGCCGCAAGTGGTTTACGAAATAAGATTCTTTGGTTACAGAGCTATCCAAGACTCAAAATCTGAAACATTTCAGGGCCCTTTATCCATTTCGCCACAATTGCGGTAACTGCTAATTTTTACGTGTTTCGTAGTATGGGGACTCCTATTTTGTCTGCTAAGAAAGTTTTAGAGTACATTCGTAAGTCAACCGTATCACTACCTCTGTACGGGCTAACACTTCTGAAGGTTTCTTTCATTTATCTTCAGCCAAAGGGCATCTTAACTGTTTGTCATCTGTGTAAATATTCTCAGAATCGTGCAGAATCGTAATATTATAAATGTACATCCTTCTCATGCGAAAATGTACACATTTTAATTTCTTGCAGAGTTAAAACCTGTGTAATTACTAATTACATGATGAAAATATTTTTCCTTTGAACTTTGGTAGCAATGGTTCCGAGTTCCACGTAAGTTCCTTAAACTGTGAGAAATGGTTACTGTTGACACATTTTTCTGCATACTGGCCTCAGATTCCCTCCTCGCGATAGGAAGTGAAGACTTTAGGTTCTCTTTAGACAATCTGCCGGTCAGTTTGTTTTCACGAATTGATGTTACCCTGGATCGCCAACTGTGTGATTTATTACAAAATGCATACTCTTTTCTAAATTTCTTGATCACATAAGTCTTATTTAGCCTTGGTCCTGCTGTACTTACACTCTGGGATTTGTTGCACTTACGCATGCCTATAATTTGTCATTTTAAGGACTCAGATACATCCCCTTCCCCAACTTGTACTTCTTCCCGTATATCACAATTTCCTGACTGTTACCTCTTCTTGTTTTGGAGGATATAATGTAGCGAGGAAAGGAAGAACTACGAACCATGCCTACGCTATGTGACTACGCTTTCTTTTCTCATTTGTAAAACTACAAAACAATTTTTAGAACACAATAAACTCCCTCTTTTAATGTTTTTCTTAATCTGTAATATTAATAAATTCTTCATAATTATTCTTAAAATGAGGACTCTTGGCATAGGTCCAGAAAAAACAGGCACAAATACGAAGATACAAACCAATTACAATAAATGAAGATATGGGTTAATTTTTAAAAAATCTGATAACATTTTGTAACTCGAAAACTATGAATCCTGTCTGAAGTTTGTCTCAATTGAGATACCAGTCAGTGCTTGAACATAAATCATGTTTATGATTCTTCTTCTTCTTCTTCTTCTTCTTCTTCTTCTTCTTCTTCTTCTTCTTCTTCTTCTTCTTCATGTGTATACCCTCCAGGGTAGGTTTTTTCTTCGGACGTAGTGAGGGATCCCACCTCTACCGCCTCAAGGGCAGTGTTCTAGATCTTCAGAATCTGTGTCGGGGGAAACAGCTGGGGAGGATGGTCAGTACCTCGTCCAGGCGTTCATGTATACACCCCCCAGGGTCGGTTTTTCCCTCGGACTCAGTGACGGATCCCACCTCTACCGCCTAAAGGGCAGTGTTCTGGAGCTTCAGACTTTGTGTAGGTGGATACAACTGGGGAGGATGACCAGTACCTCGTCCAGGCGGCCTTACCTGGTATGCTGAACAGGGGCCTTGTGGGAGGATGGGAAGTTTGGAAGGGATAGACAAGGAAGCGGCCGTGGCCTTAAGTTAGGTACCATCCGGGCATTTGCCTGAAGGAGAAGTGGGAAGCCACGGAAAACCACTTCCAGGATGACTGAGGAGGGCTGAACTCCCGAGGCTGAGTGGACCCCGTTCCAGCCCTTGTACCACTTTTCAAATTTCGTGGCAGAGTCGGGAATCGAATCCGGGCCTCCGGGGGTGAGAACTAATCACACTAACCACGACACCACAGAGGCGGACTCATATTTATGATACCAACAAAAATGTGACGCCAAGATTTCTCAATCTTAAATAGTGTGTGATCTTTTAAGACCTGTAACTTGTTTACGCATTTCTAAATTCTTCTGTTACCTTTAATGATGCTGCTAGTGGTGATGGTGATGATTACTGTTTTAAGATAAACCTACACAACTGTGCAACAATCCTTTACTGAGACTAATAAGCTTCTGTAAAAAGAAACGCCGGCTGAGTTGCTCAGGCGGTTCAGGCGCTGGCCTTCTGACTCCAACTTGGCAGGTTCGATCCTGGCTCAGTCTGGTGGTATTTGAAAGTGTTCAAATACGTCAGCCTCGTGTCGGTAGATTTACTGGCACGTAAAATAACTCCTGAGAGACTAAATTCCGGCACCTCGGCGTCTCCGAAAACCGTAAAAGTAGTTAGTGGAACGTAAAGCAAATAAAATTATTATTAAAAATAAATTGAGATTCATAATAACTGAAGCACAGTCTACCGTTCAAATATGGAATTGAATGCCGGAAAAAAAAACTTGCAGCATTTGAAATGTGGGTTTACATTTTGCCTTGAAATGTAGATTTACATGGGTTGACCATATGGTTAACAAAGAAATATTGTAACATTGTGGTACTTAAAGCCCACTAAGGACCTCGGCTTGCAAAGACGACTGCAGCCCTGCCAGATAGTCTGCGGATATTGGAGTGGTATGGTAGGTCACCCTATGGTGACGACATCGTCAGTCGTACCAACTGGCTGTCGTGATGAGGGTGAAGTACTGCGCCAAATGAATACAGAGAAAGGGCAACTTAACACCACTGAGCAAAGAAAGTTAGCATACTTTGGGCACAACACAAGTAATGAACGAATGTACTGTATCGATCGAATCATCTAGGCTGTCATTCAAGGGCAAATAATCAGGAAGACAGTTCGAGGATGCAGACAGACTTCCAGGCTGAGAAATCCGAGAAACTGATAAAAAGTACTTTTAACGAAACTATTTCGAAACACAAGCAACAAGTCTGAAATCGCTAGGATTATTACTTCTAGCCCGCACCACTGTGTTGCTGTGAGATTAGCGATCTGAACTATCAGAACCCCTAAAATGTACGCAACTCGCTTACGTAAATGTAAAGCGGTTTGATGACACTTGCGCCTTGTTGAAATACGTCTGCATTCTAACCTATCAGTGCCTAAGAGCCTTTCTCTGTGCATAAGGCACTTGAGAAGTAGAAGAAGAAGAATAAATTATTTAATAATAATAATAATAATAATAAATAATAATAATAATAATAATAAATTTTTCACGATCATGTGGTAGTACTGTCGAGACTCATGTGTGTGTTGACATTACATACGAGAAGATTACGAGTTACCTTTCAGTAAAATGCGTAAATATCCAAGACTCCGAGCTCAATCTGGCAGTTACTTTTCATGATTAATTCGTGTAATCTATTTACTCTTTAGCATTTCGCAGCTGTAGCCGGCACCGCGGTGTAGGGGTAGAGTTTCTGCCTATTACCTGGATGTTTCAGGTTCGATTCCCGGCCAATAAGGTACTTTTACCTGAATCTGAAGGCTGATTCGAGGTCCACTCAGTCTACGTGATTACAATTCAGAAGGTATCTGTCGGTGATGCCAATAATAACGGCTGAGAGGATTCGTCGTGCTGACCACACGACACCTCGTAATCTGCAGGCCTTTGGGCCGAGCAGCGGTGGCTTGGTAAGCCATGGCCCTTAGGGGCTGTTGCGCCAGTTGTCTTGGTTGGTTGGTTGGTTGGTTGGTTGGTTGGTTTCGAAGCTGTACCTTACGACAACTACTTAAATAGGAAAGCTGTTTCAATCTCAAAATAAATTCACTTCCACTAATTACGTTAGTCTACAAGAGATTCTTTTGAAGTCGTTAAAGAGGGAAGGGCCGTTTCGACAATTACAGTGACCTACCGCTTTGAAGTGCGGTGTGTAGAACGTAACGAAATCACGAACCATGTCGGAGCTTTAAATTTGTCTTTAAGCTGCAAGCGATAAAAGAGTTTCAGTCCTTGTCTAAGCACGTTTACATACCATTTGAGATAACTTTAATATGGAAGTATTTAATCCCGCTGTGGAAGGCAAGCTCAGGTTTCCGGAATTGGGGTGGGGAAGGAGAGGTAAACTTTAGAACACAGCGTAAAATGTTGTCTTTTCTCTAAATGTAGATACGTTCCGTAGGATAACTTCTGGATCATCAATATTCCAGGGCGACAATAAATGTGGTGTGATGGTTAGTGTGATTAACTGCCAGTCCCGGAGGCCCGGGTTGGATCCTCGGCTCTGCCACGGAATTTGAAAAGTAGTAGAACGGCTGAAATGGGGTCCACTCAGTCTAGGAGGTGAAATGAGCAGAGGGGGGAGGGGGGTTCGATTCCGATCTCAGCATTTCTCGAAGTAGTTCTCCGGGGTTTCCCACTTCTCCTCCATTCAAATGCCAGGATGGTACCTAACTTATGGCCACGACCGCTTCCTACCCTCTTCCTTGTCTGTCCCTTCCAATTCTCCCATCTCCCCGCACGACCCTTGTTCAGCATAGCACGTGAGGCCGCCTGGACGAGGTACTTGTCCTCCTGCCCAGTTTCATCCCCAACCAAGCGTCGCACGCTCTAGAACACTGCCTTTGAGGCGGTTGAGATTGGATCCCTCGCTGAGTCCGAGGGAAAAACTAACCCTGGACGGTAAAGGGATTAAATAATAATAATAATAATAATAATAATAATAATAATAATAATAATAATAATAATAATTGTACCGGGCGGTACACCTCCACGCCGCCAATTCAAACATTGCGCCAGTTGAAACTCCTCTACTAGAGAAAGCCTGAACTTTAACAACCATATTAATTCTAAGGTTTCTCAGAAGATGTCTCTACTGTAAATTTTGAAGTGTTCTGAACTATGTCTGTTTCGATGTGTATTTGTTTACTCTGTAGTAAGAAGTGTGAACATTCTCTTCTAGATGGCACTACTTAAGACCTACAATTGTGCACCCTAGTGCGAAGTGAAGGAACTTTTTTTTTTGGAGAAATTTGGTATTCAAAAGTTTGTTCTTTGTTAAATTTCTTTCAGTCATTTTTTTGGGTTGGCAGTATAACCCTTCTCTTTCCGCTAGTTTTGAATTTGACCAATGAGGAATTTCTGTAATTAATTTTCCACCAATAAGTTGTTTCTTCTTCGTCGGGTGTACTAGTTTTTGCTGTTGTCCAATAAAATTTTGTGGGCGGGTGGTAATCATTCATGAAACGTCTCGAATTTTCCACGAGGGTATATAAACTGTTGAATTTTTGGTCTCGGGGCCACTTCAGTAACATCTATCCTAGTGTGATTATGTAGCAGGGGGCGGGAAGCGCCTCTTTCTTCGGGCAGCAGTTCATCCATAAGGTAATGGCCTTTTAATAACTTCATTTCTCGCTAGCTCAGCAGTTTAACCCTCGGGGCAGGTTCGAAACCTTCTAATGTAACCTATTTTTAAAATGTAATAGACACTTGGTAAATTTTGGCTTTTTAACTATAAATTGGGATAGAGAGTGCCTCACCCTCTCGAGCTCCCACTCCTGTTGTTTTGAGGAGACTTTGTTTTCACAGCCGTTTCTTCCTTTCTTAATGTAATTAAGTCTTCTTATACAAGTCACCTCTTTAGTATGGCATTAGTCCTTGCATAAGCGGCCTAGTGCCAAATAGGTTCTAAAAAAGTATTAGGAGTGCAAGTTACGCCTCCATTCAACTCAGTATTTTGGGCCATGTTATTGACCTGTTTCTTTACTGAATAGGCCTCAGTAGGTTGGGTATCATTACCCCTGTTCTTGTGTGCCTGGAGGGCAGATTGAAGGTGGAGTTTGGTGTGGCCTTTGAATAGGCTTGAATTTTGAGAGCGGGTTTGCTCTTTCTTAAAAGTGGATTTTCTGTGTGCCTCGAGGAGACTTTACTGGGTAATTGGGAGCAAGTGCTCCTTGGCATGATTGGGGTTTTCTGCCCCTCTGTTGAATCTTGTATATGGGTAAATTTGGGCTCATTGCTCAAGGATTTTGAGTCTGGGGCTCGAAGCACAAATCTAGTAACAAACTGTAATTGTACCTTCTTAATTTGTTGATATGGTACTGGGTGCCTGTTGTACTTGTTATTTCTTGATCTTGAAAAGAAAATATAACCTTTATTAAATTTTAAATTAACTTTAATTTCGTAAGTGAGACCTATTCCCACCCAGCACCTTCTTTCACCTCTGCTGGTCCACCAAAATCCGTAATAATAATAATAATAATAATAATAATAATAATAATAATAATAATAATAATAATAATAATAATAATAATAATAATAATAATTGTACCGGGCGGTACACCTCCACGCCGCTAATTCAAATATTGCGCCAGTTGAAACTCCTCTACAGGAGAAAGCCTGAACTATAACAAATTCAATTAACTCAACGGTTTTTCGGAAGATGTCACTACTGTAAATTTGGTAATTTTGAAGTGTTCTGAACTGTGTCTATTTCGATTTGTGTTTGTCTGCCCCGTATCAAGAAGTTGGGACATTCTCTAACAGATGTCTCTACCAAAAACTATGATAACGCACTCTGGGGTAAAGGAATGGATTCTCCTTAAGAGATATGGTATTCCTAAGTTTTGTTTTTACTAAATTTTGTTCTGTGGTTTGTGGGTTGGCAATATAAATCCTTTCTTTCCGCCTGTTTTGAATGTAACCAATCAGGAATTTATGTAATTAATTTTCCACCAATAAGGTGTTTCTTCCTCGTCTTGTGTATTAGTTTTTGCTGTTATCCAATAAAAGTTTGTGGGCGGGTTGTTATCATTCATGAAAGGTCTCGAATTTTCCACGAGGGTATAAAAACTGCTGATTTTCTTGTCTCGGGGCCACTTCAGTAACATCTCTCTTAGTGTGTGAATATGTAGCAGGGGGCGGGAAGCGCCTCTTTCTTCAAGCAGCAGTTCATCTACAAGGTAATGGCCTGTTAACATCTTCATTTCTTGCTAGCTCAGCAGTTTAACTCTCGGGGAGGGTTCGAAACCTTTAGTATGTAACCTACCTTTTAAAAATGTAAATTCTTTTCTGTCTATGTAAAATCTATAAATTATAAATCTATAAATTACTGTAAAGCGGGGATAGAGAGTGCTTCACCCTCCCGAAATCCCCTTCATTTTTGAATAGGAGGTGACTGCGTTTTCATAACCGTTCTTTCTTTAATGTAGTAAAGTTTTCTCATACGTGTCACCTCCCTAGCTTGGGATTAGCCCCTGTATGATCGGGCTAGCGCCACATAGGTTTTAGACAAAAACTTGGTGTAGGAGTGCAAGATATCGCCTCCATTCATTTTGTATTTTGGGCCATTTACTTAACCCGTTTTGTTTTCCTTCCTGCGAAGGCCCAGTAGATTGGGTACTAGTTACCCCTGTTTCCTTGTGTGCCTTAAGGGCAGATAGAAATGAAGTTTGTTGTAGCCTTTGATAGGCTTGTAAAATTGAGAGCAGGTCTGCTCTTTTTCTTAACATTGTAATTAGGAGCAAGTGCTCCTCGTACTTAGGGGTTTTCTGCCCTTTAGCAATTGTGGTGGTGAGCTGAGAGCTCAGAAATTAATCTTGGGGCTCGAAGCCCAAATCTTGTAACGAATTGTAATTTCTTAACTTGTTTTCCTGCTACTTGGTACCTGTTACTATGTTGTTGTTATTTGTTGATTTTGAAAAGAAAATATAACCTTTGTTAAAGTTTAAATTAATTTTGTAGTTGAGACCTATTCCAGCCCGCACCTTCTTTCACCTCTAACTACCACGGAAAGTTCCTTAACAACAACAACAACAACAACAACAACAACAACAATAATAATAATAATAATAATAATAATAATAATAATAATAATAATAATAATAATAATAATAATAATAATAATAATAATAATAATAATAAAGTTATCAGGACAAATGACACAAAGGGAATAACTATTAGTCGACTACTCAAAAATAAAATTCATTTGCAGTGTTTGGCCTTCGCAGATGATCTAGCTATACTTTCTAACAACAGACAAGAAGCAGTTCAGGCCCATGAAAAACTTCATGAAACTGCAGCTAAGACTGGGATCCAAATATCGTACGAAAGAAGAGGATCTCGAAATTACAAAATACTCACCTATAGATATAACAAAACGTCAATATCCAGGAACGCAAAATTAAGACATTATAACTCTGTTATCAAACTTGAAGCACTATACGCCGCGGAAACGTGGATCATTGGAGGCATATCACTTGAAATGGCGTATGTCTTTTAGTGCCGGGAGTATCCGAGGACAAGTTCGGCTCGCCAGATGCAGGTCTTTTGATTTGACACCCGTAGACGCCCTGCGCGTCCCGATGGGGGTGAAATGATGATAAAATAATAATAATAATAATAATAATAATAATAACAACAACAACAATAATAATAATAATAATAATAATAATAATAATAATAATCGTATGGCCTCAGCTACCGTGTGCAGACATTTCGATTTGACGCCATCTGGCTGTCTGCTCGTCAATTTCGACGTTCCGTTTTACTCTAGGCCCACTAGATGGCAGATAGAGTAAACCGGATCTCTCTTGGGCGTCTATGGCTGAGATTTAATTAATTTTGTCGGGTAAATATCAAATGTATCACCAGAGATCTTTTACGTGCCGACATCGAATGGACTTTATTCCACCCTTCAAAAATCCGACTACCTCTGCCGGGTTTGAACCCGCTATCTTGGGACCCAGAGGCCGACACTCTACCATGGATCCACAGAAATGATGATGAAGACGACACATACACTCAGCCCCCGTGCTAGAGAATTAACCAATTATGGTTAAAATTCCCGACCCTGCCGAGAATCGAACGCGGGAGCCCTGTGACCAAAGCCTAGAACGCTAACCATTTAGCCATGGAGCCGGACGGCAGATCACTTATTATGGACACAGAGACACACGAGAGAAAAATACTGAGGAAAATCTCAGAGGGAATTTGGATGAAGCGGAAGTCTCGGGAGCATTATCAGCATTCTGAACAGATCACTGACACCATCAGGAAAAGTTCTATGGCCACAGTCTCAGAACGAACAATACAGGCTCACCTGACTTTGCTCTCTCAATGAACGTCAAGAGCAGCTGGTTTAGTGAAATAGAAAAAGACCTTCAGGAAATTGGCATCTCGCAGGAAATGATTCAAGATCGATTCCAATTTAAGAAAAAGCAGTCAACAACTATCATTTTGCTGAGAAAATGAATGACAGGACCAATAAAGCATGTCCTGAAGAACTGAGGAAAATTTTCAGTGCCCAGATTAAGAGATTTTTGGGAGAAGAAAAAAGTCAGTATCAGCTAAATAAGAGATGGGCATAACGCTATAAAACATCCCCACTACACCTGACCCCAAAAACCCAGTCCCTGAATGAAATAAATACCATGTCGTAATGAATTTATCCGTCTCTGAATCGCTAGTTCATACCATCGTACAATACAAGAGAATACATGCAGATGAACCTAGAATATTCAACATTCAAACCTTGAAGTTATCGGTACTAACATTTCCATAGCAACGAACTGCAGCGAAAGTAATCCCACGTGCAAACCATTGACGTCAGAGCTATAACATCATGTGACTAGATCTGGAGACTAGCAGGCTCGCTATTAATCTGTGTCACTTGTCGTAAAATAATGCGTAAGAACCCATAAAGGAAATTATTTTCCTCAACATTCTCGTCCGGACTACCAACTGTTTTACCAACCTCCGAATACTCCTTAGCATTGATATGACTGAGAAGAGGTTAAATTGACAGCTGCAATCTCTTGAATCTGTAGTTCAAATTCTGATCTCCGCTTAGTCACTTTTGTTTATTAAATACCGAACGGACTGGCTACGGCTAGAGAGCCAAGCTCTCCATTCTGAAGACAACAGGGTTCGAACCCCACCGTCGGCTCTCCTGAGAATGTTTCTGTGGTTTCCCTTTTTCCACTTGCAGGCAAATGCCGAGAGAGGTCCTATTCACAGACCACAGCCCATCCAATTCCTTAATTGCATTCTGACACAGTATATCGAAGATGGATATGAAAATCATAAAATCACAGGGGTGGCTTTTATCGACTTATCTGTTGCATATGATACAGTTAATCATCGTATACTGTTGCGCAAATTATACAACATGACAAAAGATTACAAGATGACTCAAGTAATTTGCAATCTTCTCCAAAATCGTAGGTTCTTCGTTGAATTTCAGGATCAGAAAAGTCGATGGAGGAAACAAAAGAATGGTCTGCCACAAGGCAGTGTTCTCGCCCCTATGCTCTTTAATATCTATACGAATGACCAACCTCTTCCAGTTGGCACCAGAAGTTTCATATATGCGGATGATCGAGCTATTGCTACTCAAGCAAACTGCTTTGAGGTTGTAGAAGAAAAGTTATCAGAGGCTCTTTCTGAACTATCCTACTACTACAGAGGAAATCAATTGAAGCCTAACCCATCTAAAACTCAGGTATGTGCCTTCCATTTAAAGAACAGACAGGCGTCAAGGAAATTGCAGGTAGTATGGGAAGATACTCGACTAGATCACTGCCCAACACCTAAATATCTAGGTGTAACATTGGATCGTGCTCTCACCTACAAACAACACTGCATGAACATCAAGCAGAAAGTGTCGGCTAGAAACAACATCCTTCGCAAGTTGTCTGGAACCAATTGGGGTACACATCCAAAGACGTTGAGAACTACAGCCCTGGCTCTGTGTTACTCCGCTGCAGAGTACGCTTGCCCTGTTTGGTACAGATCAAGTCATGCTAAACAAGTTGACATTTCTCTAAATGAAACATGTCGACTCATTACTGGCTGCTTGAGACCAACTCCACGAGATAGAATCTACTGTTTGGCTGGAATCGCCCCACCAGATATAAGAAGAGAAGTTGCATCCATGAATGAGAGAACTAAAGCACTTGCCTCATGTGCACACACATTAAATGGATATGAACCTGCCCACCGAAGATTGAGGTCTAGGAGGAGTTTCCTGAATACAACCGAAGATTTAAACGAATCTGCCCAATCCACACGGTTGAGATTATGGAGAACTAGAAATCCTCAACTTGCTGATTGGATGCTACCAATTGAACATCTCCCCCCAGGACACGAGGAACATTGGTCTACGTGGAAATCGCTGAACAGGCTTCGCACTGGGGTTGGTAGATCAAGAACCAATATGGTAAAGTGGGGCTTTCCTGGCACATCCAGGCAATGCGAATGTGGTGAAGACCAAACCACAGCCCATTTCATGAACTGTAGTAAGTGTCCTTTAAGATGCACAATAGAGGACTTGATGGCTGCAACACCTAATGCCCGTGATTTGGCAAAATTTTGGGCAGACACTATTTGATATGTATGTCATTAAGTACCATTATGCAATGTAAAATGTATGCTTCTGATACGAATAAATAAATTTAATCTTTATGTCCGCCTACGCTGGGTAATGGTTAGTGTTATTGGCTGCCGTCCTCGGGGGCACGAGTTCGATTCTTGGTACTGCCAGAAATTAAAGAGTGGCAGGAGGGATGGAATGTGGTTAAAATGGTACATGCAGCTCACTTCCACTGGGGGTGTGACTGCAAAGAGCTACACCACCTCAACTGAGACTGGTGACAGGAAGGGCATTCGGTCGTAAAACTATGCCCTATAATTTCGTCATCTCATCCCAGAACCCGCATCAGGAAGCGGCACTAAGAGGGCGACATAACTTACATTCAATCAATCTGCCAACCAAATTGAGTGCTCTGATAGTTCCATACCGGCTCCGTTTGGTAGTATTTCATGGGGCTCAAATACAGCAGCCTCGTGCTGGTAGATTTATAGGACCGTAATGACAAGATTTCGGCACCTTGGTGTCTCTGAAAATAGTATAAGTAGTTAGAAGGACGTAAAATAATAACAATAATAATAATAGCCGTAAACATCTAAAAGAAATGAAGATAGAAAACATAACAGATACAATGCGGAAGAGGCGACTGATATCTTTTGGACATTTATACAGATTGGATGACAATAGGTTAACCAAACAGATCTTCAAAGATCTTTGGAACAGGAAGTCAACAAGAACTTGGATTCATGAAGTCCAGAAAGACTGGGAAAGAAACAAGATAAGGGAAGAAGTAACAGCGAGAGAGAGATTTTTAGAAGGAAAGTGTTAAAAATGAAAGGATTTCAAAGCAGGGAGGGAACGGGGAAATTGTCACGTGGACCCTAGAAGACCCTAACAGAGAAAGAAATAATAATAATAATAATAATAATCCTGCAATCTAATATCGTGGAACCTAAAAATAGGTGTAATGAGTATAGGGTGACCAACAGTTCCGCGTTTTCAGGTATTTAGTAAATGTCCCGCAATTGCTTCGTTTTCTATCTGAACAATTTTTTGTGTTATGCAACTGTCCTGCCATCTAGCTTCAACTAAACACAGCTAACCGTTGCCAACAGTATGGTCTTTGAAAGTGCATGTTATAGCATGTATGTACCTCCCGACTTCCGAGTTACCGTTAGTCCGTGGCCATCCTGTAGCACGAAACGCATCAACACAGACTTGTTTGTATTCGCTGGTGTTTTTATTTTTAATTTTTGTGATTTTTGAAACAGATTCGACGTAGGATAGTGATGAATGTACTTATACTTCACAAACAAATCCATCATTTGAACTTGAGAATGCAAAAGGAAAAAAAAATCGCGTATGTGCATTTAATTCAAAGTGGACAACCAACACCTCAAACGTTTCTCCTGATCGAAGTAACGTCCATTGGCGTTTTGTAAACTTTTGTAAGTTTGATCACAAAAGGGGGAAGTTGGCAACACATTTTTTTTGAAAATGCTATCATTTTTGTCGTTTTAAAATTACACTTAAAAATGTAGCTGTCCCCCTTTATTGGCGGTCTTGTCCCTCATTCCTTCCTTCAATAGTTGGACACCCTAAATGAGTATGATATGACAATTAGCCTTTCCACAACTAAAGTGATGTCAGTAGGTAAGAGATCTAAGAGGTTGGGAATACAAAGCTGGAACAGGTAGATCATTTCAAGTAATTCGGATGTGTGATCTCCCAGGATGATAATATGGTAAGGGACGCGCGCGCGCGCGCGTGTGTGTGTGCGTGTGTGTGTGTGTGTGTGTGTGTGTGTGTGTGTGTGTGTGTGTGTGTGTGTGTGTGTATGTATGTGTGTATGTGTATGTGTGTATGTGTGTGTGTGTGTGTGTGTGTGTAAGAATTAAGCTCCTGGACGAAACACTCTGTATTCAGATCAACCTTACTTTATGGGAGTGAAAGCTGGGAGGGCTCGGGATTTCTTATTCATAACTAAGAAGTAACAGACATTAAAGTAGAGAGAGTGATCGCTGGTACATACAAGTAAGAACAATGGCAGAAGGGTACTCAGAATGAGGAGATAATGACTAAGTTAGGAAGAACTGTATTGATGAGGCTGTACGTATAAACCGTTTTCGGTGGTGGGGCCATGTGAGGCGAATGGAGGAGAATAACTGACTCAGTAATGGAGGATGAGAGTAGTAGAGGGAGTCCAAGACGACTCTGTTTCCAATGACATGAAATAGTTTTTAGTGCCGCGAGTGTCTCGAGAACAAGTTTGGCTCGCCAAGTGCAGATCTTTTGATTTGACGTCCGTAGGCGAGCCGCGCGTTGGGGTGAGGATGAAATGATGATGAAGACGACACATACACCCAGCCCCCGTGCCAGAGGAAATAACCAATTATGGTTAAAATTCACGACCCTGCCGGGAATCGAACCCAGGACGCCTGTAGCTAAAGGCCAGTACGCTAACTATTTATCCCTGGAGCTAGACAAGTTTCTAACTATTTAAAGGTAAGAAGTATTGAAATGAACGAGGCCAAGAACTAGTAAGAAATAGAGTGTTGTGGGGATGTGTAAGTTCACAGAGGCGTGCAGACTGAACGCTGACAGGCATAATAGTCTATAATGAAGACGTATGTATGTCTAATAATATTCAAAGTTCGTTTTTCTTCATTGTGTTATTTTGGAGTGTAAACTAATTCACTTAGCTACGGTGGAAAATATAATAAGCTTGTAATGTATTCATAAAGCTACTTCCTTTCTTTCTTAATCCGTTTACCCTCCAGGGTTGGTTTTTCCCTCGGACTCAGCGAGAGATCCCACCTCTACCGCCGCAAGGGCAGTGTCCTGGAGTGTGAGACTTGGGGTCGAGAGATACAACTGAGGAGCAGGAGGAGGATCAGTACCTCACCCAGGCGGCCTCCCCTGGTATGCCGAACAGGGGTCTTGTGGGGGGGGGGGGCGGGAAGATAGGCAGGGATAGACAAGGAAGACGTAGGAAGCGGCCATGGCCTTAAGTTACAGTAGGTACCATCCCGGCATTTGCCTGGAGGAGAAGTGGGAAACCACTTCGAGGATGGCTGAGGTGGGAATCGAAACCCCTCAACTCAGCTGACCTCCCGAGGCTGAGTGGACACCGTTCCAGCCGTCGTACCACTTTTCAAATATTTGGCCTCCGGGAGGTGGCAGCGAATCACTGTACCACAGAGATGGACATTTATAAAGTTAATATTATAATTTTATATTTATATTGATGTAGATTTGGCTCAGTTTTACGTCCAGATGCACTTCCCTCATATTGTTATTTAGATTCGAACTAAACGTTTAGCCGCTATGAAGGTGGTTTTCCGTGGTTTCCTATTTTGACATCCGACCTTAATTTTAATATTTTAGATTTTGGGTTTTTTGACTGCCTTTCCCCGCTGCAGAAGATAAATCAAGAGTGGCCAGTACGGAACGGAACTGTCGAGTGTTCCTGATTTACAACATCCGTGAGCTCATTTTTTCAGGACATAGGCCCAGTTTCAGTCACGACGACATGGAGATGCCAGCACTCACTTGGCACGAAGCTCCAGGGAAGAGAAAGAACCGGACCGCACGCGCTGATTGGCCATTATCCTGCTCTCTTCGGACAATGAAGTGCCCTTCTCTAAGTGTGACATAGCAACCACCTCAGCTCATAAACACTCGACGAGATGTAGCAGCTTGTAAGATCACCTTGTTTCATGGTCAATATCAGACGTTACTTGAATCGAACATTTTAAGATCGAAGTTTCTACTGTAACTCAGCTATACATAGATCGCCTAATAGAGAAGCGGTTTCATTACATCAAGTAGAGTAAAATAGAAAGTCGCAAATAGCACGTAAGTAGCGTAAATTGCGTCAAATGAAAATGCTTGCATGCGGCAGATGAGGTCATACGATAATAATAATAATAATAATAATAATAATAATAATAATAATAATAATAATAATAATAATAATAATAATAATACATGTTCAACTAGGAAGAAATCCAAATAAATCATTATATATATTATTTAGCTTCCGAAGATGACATGGCTTTAATTACAAACTTATCAGATAATGTTCAAGAACAAATACGAGAATTACAGAAACAAACAGCCAAAATAAGATTCCAAATTTATTTAACTATTGATACTATTAGATGAATTAATGAATTTATCCTACTGAAGGTTTAAAGGCAACGAGAGATTTCACCTGGGTTTCAGAATCTCGGCTCGGTTTTTCTCTTATGTTATGCCGTTTGTTCCACCTTTATTTTATTTAAACTTGTAATTTGGTATTTTACATTTTACCGTTTCTCTTGGTTTCTCCTTTGGTAAGGACCACTGTTGTTTTTGGTTTCCGGTATTGGTCGTTTCTAGGTGCTCATGGCGTGTTTACGTTGCCATAGCAATCGGTAGTGTTGGTGATGATTATTAAGTTATTGATAATCTGAGTGTTGATTTAAAAAATTGCCGGAACGGTCCTGTATCTTGGTGGAGTTTTTTCAAGCGATATTTCTTTTAAAGTTACCTTGTTTATTTTTATTCTTACCTTGCTTAAGTTTGGTTCATCTGTCTTTCGGACAGGTTATGCCAATTAGTATTTTTTCATCCGTGAGTTAAGGATTTGATTCCCCCGTGGAAGCTCCGTGGTAGTCATTTACACTGATCAGGTGTGATTAAATTAATAGAAAAAAGTGGAGAAATCTTGTATTTGTAAAACAACTTCGAGTTGAATTGTAAGAAGTATGTTACACGTACTTCACAAAGATTTATTGGTAGTTTTAAAGTAAATATTATTGTTTAATGTAACTTTTCTTTCTTCAATCGGCCGGCCGCGTTAAGGATCCAGTCCTATTTATTTAATTGATTCTAATTAGTTGTTTATATTTTCTTTATGAGGACGTTTTCCCTGTTAATCATGTTAATTTGCTTTGTTTCATGAATGAAATACTTACTTTAAGTTTCACAAGAAATATCTTGTTTTTAGTAACATTTGATCAGTCCGCCTCTGTGGTGTAGTGGTTAGTGTGATTAACTGCCACCCCCATAGGTCCGGGATCGATTCCCGGCTCTGTCACGAAATTTGAAAAGTGGTACGAGGGCTGGAACGGGGTCCACTCAGCCTCGGGAGTTCAACTGAGTAGAGGGGGGTTCGATTCCCTCCTCAGCCATCCTGGAAGTGGTTTTCCGTGGTTTCCCATTTCTCCTCCAGGCAAATGCCGGGATGGTACCTAATTTAAGGCCACCGACGCTTCCTTCCCTCTTTCTTGTCTATCCTTTCCAAACTTCCCAACCCCCCACAAGGCCTCTGTTCAGCATAGCAGGTGAGGCCGCCTGGGCGAGGTACTGGTCATCCTCCCCAGTTCTAACCCCCGACCCAGAGTCTGAAGCTCCAGGACACTGTCCTTGAGGCGGTAGAGGTGGGATCCCTCGCTGAGTACGAGGGAAAAACCGACCCTGGAGGGAAAACAGATTACGAACGAACGAACTTTTGGGTAACGCTCTGTTCTACTTGAGGTAAGTTTCTTGTTGGTTTTTATTTGTTGTAATGTTTAGGGTATTTGTGTTTCCTTATCTATGTTTGACTTGTACCAGCTCACAGGCGGTATCGGCTGTTGCTCAAATATAATGTGAAAAAACGAAGTTCATGACAAACATCATTAATTCCCTTCAAAATATCACAATACGCAATAACATAATGTCTAGGACAGACTGCTTTAAATACCCGGAAGAATGGATAACAAACATCACAAAAGAAAAGGTAGCTATAGATTTAAGAGTAAACAAAATGGGAAGGATGTTTCATATGACAAAGCATATATGCAACAAGAATTTTTTTTTTTTTTTTTTGCTACTTGCTTTACGTCGCACCGACACAGATAGGTCTTATGGCGACGATGGGACAGGGAAGGGCTAGGAGTGGGAAGGAAGCGTCCATGGCCTTAATTGAGGTACAGCCCCAGCATTTGCCTGGTGTGAAAATGGAAAACCACGGAAAACCATTTTCAGGGCTGCCGACAGTGGGGCTCGAACCCACTATCTCCCGAATACTGGATACTGGCCGCACTTAAGCGACAGCAGCTATCGAGCTCGGTCAAGAAATCTTTATCCTGGAAATTGAAATTAAGACATTGTCAAACAGTGGTCCAGCCAGAAATTTTATATGGAGCAGAAACTCATAAACTTACAAGAATTGGGGATCTTGAAAAATTAGAAAAAGTTGAAAGAAGAATTTTGAGAAAAATACTGGGACCTATAAGAAACAACAATGCCGAATTTAGACTAAGATCACACAGAGAACTATATTTAAATGTTGAAAAACAACTGTAATGAGGAAAAGAAGACTCCAATTTTTGGATACATTTATAGAATGAATAACAATAGACTAACTGCACAAATCTTCAACTTCTTAAACAGTTACAAATCCAAGAGAACGTGGTTCATTGAAATTGAAAAGGATATGAAAAAACGCTAGAATTAAAATAGATACGATAGAAAACAGAGCATGTTTCAGAGAAGTAACAAGAAAAAAGAAATTAACAACTGGAAGAAAATGGACTCGAGAGGAAAAGGAACAAAATTCTCAGAAAATGAAGGAAGTTTGGAAACGAAGAAAGTTAAATGCAACGAAAAGTAACCAAGGTTGATTTATCGTACTCTCAAAAGGGTTATTCGAAAGAAGAAGAAGACCAACTTTGGTAGCTGCAGTTGCTTAAGTGAGACCAGTATCCAGTACTCGGGAGATAGTGGGTTCGAACCCCACTGTCGGCAGCTCTGAAGATGGTTTTCCGTGGTTTCCCATTTTCACGCCAGGCAAATGCTAGGGCTGTACTCCTAGCTCTTTGCTGTCCCATCGTCGCCACAAGATCTTTCTGTGTCGGTGCACATAAACAAACCAAAACCACAAAATATGGCTAACTTAAACGAGTATCACAATTTAAGTATCTTCAGGAAAATGGATTCAAAACAAAAGCCAATGAAATTAGATGCCAAAAGATGGAAACTGCATATCGACTAACCCAAAATATCTAACAAAAAATGTATCTCCAAGCACACAAAACTAAGACATTACATTACGTTCATTAAACCAGAAGTCCGACTCGTTGGCTGAATGGTAAACGTACTGGCCTTCGGTTTAGAGAGTCCCGGGTTCGATTCCCGGCCGGGTCGGGGATTTTAACCTTCATTGATTAATTCCAATGGCCCGGGGGCTGGGTGTTTGTGCTGTCCCCAACATCCCTGCAACTCACACACCACATATAACACTATCCTCCACCACAATAACACGCAGTTACTTACACATGGCAGATGCCGCCCACCCTCATCGGAGGGTCTTCCTTACAAGGGCTACACTCGGCTAGAAATAGCCACACGAAATTATTAAATTAAACCAGAATGTCTTTATGGAAGATAAACGCTAATTTTGAACAGGAAAGCAGACACTGAAAACATCGAGAAAAAGGAACTCAAAATCATACGAAAAATTATAGGCCCAAACCTCATCGACAGACAATACCAACTTAGAGGCAGACAGGAAATCAAACAATACACAAATATTCACACCGACATTAGAAAACGCAGGCTAAGATTCTATGGACATATAAAAAGAATGCATCCTGCATACTTCCCAAACAAATATTCGAATTCTATGAAAAGAGGAGTAAAGCCAAAATAGACACAATGACATGGATTGGCGAAATCAGGCAGGAATTACACCAATAGATGTCCAAAACAGGGTAATTTTCAGATCGAAAATTCACAAATGGCAAGTTGACGAAGAGGTAAGACCCAGGAAGAAGACTGGAAAAACTGGTTTGAAGACAGAAAGAAAGCCCACAGCAAAAGAATGAAAGAAATATGGGCACAAAGGAAGGTAAATACGTCCGCCTCTGTGGTGTAGTGGTTAGTGTGATTAGCTGCCACCCCCGGAGGCCCGGCTTCGATTCCTGGCTCTGCTACGAAATTTGAAAAGTGGTGCGAGGGCTGGAACGGGGTCGCTCAGCCTCGGGAGGTCAACTGAGTAGAGAGGTGGGTTCGAGTCCCACCTCAGCCATCCTGGAAGTGGTTTTACATGGTTTCCCACTTCTCCTCCTCCAGGCAAATGCCGGGATGGTACCTAACTTAAGGCCACGGCCGCTTCCTTCCCACTTCCTTGTCTATCCCTCCTAATATTCCCATCCTCCACCAAGGCCCCTGTTCAGTATAGTAGGTGCGGCACTGGTCATCCTTCCCAGTTGTATCCCCCGACCCAATGTCTCACACTCTAGGACACTGCCCTTGAGGCGGTAGAGGTGGGATCCCTGACTGCGTCCGAGGGAAAATCAACCCTAGACGGTAAACACATTAAGCAGAAGAAGACGACGGCGTAACGGTTAGAACTATTAGCACCGGGCGAGTTGGCCGTGCGTGTAGAGGCGCGCGGCTGTGAGCTTGCATCCGGGAGATAGTAGGTTCGAATCCCACTATCGGCAGCCCTGAAAATGGTTTTCCGTGGTTTCCCATTTTCACACCAGGCAAATGCTGGGGCTGTACCTTAATGAAGGCCACGGCCGCTTCCTTCCAACTCCTAGGCCTTTCCTATCCCATCGTCGCCATAAGACCTATCTGTGTCGATGCGACGTAAAGCCCTTAGCAAAAAAAAAAAAAAAAAAGAACTATTAGCGGACGTCCGTGGTGGCTGGAGAGACGGACGTTGTGACAAAATGTATTGTGGTTGCAACTATTTAATGTCCTTTATTCCTGTTGGGCCGGCCTCGTGGTGTAGGGGTAATGTGCCTGCCTCTTACTCGGAGGCCCCGGGCTCGATTCCCGACCAGGTCAGGTATTTTTACCTGGATCTGAAGGCTGGTTTGTGATGCACTCAGTCTACGTGATTACAAGAATAGCGGCCGAGAATATTCGTCGTGCTGACCACATGACACCTCTTAATCTGCAGATATTCGGGCTGAGCAGGGGTCGCCTGGTAGGCCATGGCCCTTCAGAGCTGTTGCGCCCTGGGATTTGTTTGTTCCTGTTGGTCTAATGTTAAACATGGAAGATGGAAGGTGGCAGTTCTATTTTTGTAAAACACGAAGTGGCAGCCATTCAATTCTCTCTATATACTTTTTCCACTTTTCCTAGCTTAAATGAACCCTGATGGTATGTTATCCAAAAGAGCTGTGTGGTGGATGTCAAACGTATGTATACATGTATGTATGGCATCTTTTCAATTCCTTTTGATTTTAAGAGAGGTAAGTGTGTTTGAATTTTATCCATCAGGAGTTCTTCAACGTGCGAGACGCCTGCGACAACCTTGAAATGCTACCGACCTCAGCCGTGTTCGAATCTTGTAAACAGCAGAACAACGACTAGCCAACGGCGCCAGTGAGATCTGCACCAGAGGGCACTAGTTTGAAATAAACAAGTATCAGTAGACGGTAAGCAGAATATGTTATTTCTTACAGTGTCAGCCCTGAAACTTTCATGACAAACGCTGTATCTCAGAAGACAGAGAGAATTTATGCACTAGAGTTCACCGTACATTTGCTGCCAACTGGGTTTTGTGGAGGCGGAATACTAAAAGAGAGGACGCGACTAAAATATAGTGTAAGTCGAGTCAACTTCCCAGTTGGAACCTTTATATCTCCTCTCATATTCTGAACATTTAACTGGAATGAAGGGTAAGTATGTGATATATCCCATTATATGAAATTAAAGAATTCCCCAAGATCCCCATAAATGGTGGGATATTATTAAAGAAATCTATACTTTGAGTATGCCTAACGCTTGTCATATACATGGTGGTCTCAAAACAACGTTAAGCAGGTATGTGAGCGCTAGAGGGTTGGTCATACTGATAAATAATTTGAAAAATCATCAATCATCCACCAAACGCAATGCCTTGTCGCTGTAGGCACATCTTACGATCTTCTGCTAGCCTCTTCAAGTTGCTATATGAACCACATGCCATTTCACCTACGGCGTTCCTTATTTATGAAATCCTGAGTCTCTTTCCCAGTATTTTACCATCAATGATGGGTTGGAGAAGAGAGTCATGTCTCAGTACGTGTCCAAGGAACTTCGTTTTTCTCTTCCTTATCGTATTTAAACATGGATCCTCCTTTACGTTTCTTAAAAAAAGATCAATGTTTGTTTTTTATCCATCCAACTTGTTTTTGAAATTCTTCTCCAAAACCACATATCTGCAGACTCAAGTTTTGTTTCTTACTTTTTTCCTAATATTCAGGTTTCGCATCCACAAAGTAACACATTCCCAACAAAGGTCTTGAGAAATGAGTTTCTGGTCTCCAAACTGAATGGCGGTTTTGCAGTAAGTTTTTCTTATTTCGGAAGGCTTGTTTTGCTACCACTATTATTTTCCTGATTTCCGAAAAGGATCTGTTTTATCAGAGGTAATAATTAAGGTTATTTGTTTTAAGTCCCACTAACTACTCTTTTACGGTTTTCGGAGACGCCGAGGTGCCGGAATTTAGTCCCGCAGGAGTTCTTTTACGTGCCAGTAAATCTACCGGCACGAGGTTGACGTATTTGAGCACCTTCAAATACCACTGGACTGAGCCAGGATCGAACCTGGCAAGATGGGGTCAGAAGGCCAGCGCCTTAACCGTCTGAGACACTCAGCTCGGCATCAGAGGTAATTACACTACCCAAATAGGAGAATTCTGTGACTTGTTATTTTGAAAAGAAAAGAAGAAATCGATATCTTGCGTCGTTGTTATTTTATTAGCTGCTGAAGTTGGCCAATCAGATCCATTCGCATGTGAATTGATGATGATGCTTGTTGTTTAAAGGGGCCTAACATCTAGGTCATCGGCCCCTAATGGTACGAAATGAGACGAAATGAAATGACAAATTAAAAGCCCAAAAACATCCACTGATCACAATTCAAAACGTGAGGACGAAGAATGAATGGATGGATGGATATGAATTTAAAACGATCAGTGGAACCGACGCACAGTGCCTCACATGTAGAACATAGTATTACTGACCAAGAGACTGCTTCTATAGCACAATACTTATCGCTAGAACCGTAGTACTTGTCATGTTGCGGTACTAATCAAGAGTAGCGTAGACTCGCGGTATTCCACACATTGCGGCGCCATTTACAGGCTACGCAAACCTATGGTGTTCATCACATGAGTGTACAAACCACAGGGACTCGTACTATCTCGTGGTGTTCCTCATATAGTGGGTACTAATATAGGCAAGCCAGAACCATGAGGTCTCTCATCCCATGGTGTCGCTCATATAGTACTACTAATCACAGGTAGACCTACTGTAAAAGCCGTCGAGCCCTCATTTGCTACTAATCACAAACCTATTTGGTACCCAAGATAGTGGTACTACGCGCAATTAAAAGCGACCCATGATGTTCCCCGCGTGGTGGTACTAATTACAAGTAGTTTCATGGTTCTAATTTGATCATCCCTTGGTCGTCCCTTTTAGTCGCCTCTTACGACAGGCAGCGGATACCGTGGGTGAAATCTTTGTATGTGTTCCTCACCCACAGGGGATGGCGGGTGAATTAAAAAAGGGCTTTGCAAGACGGTGTTGCTACATCTCTACATTGCCTAAGGCCGGCTTGAGAGGACCAAACGAAGAAACACGCGAGGGATTTGAGTTCAGACCTCCGAGCCGACAAGCTCGTGCCATAGCAAGTGTGCTACGGTGACACCGACTGAAATCCGCGGTGTGTTTGTGTTTGGTGCTTATTTCTCAGCATGGCCCTCATGTCCGTCTAAGCCACCTGCAGATTTAGCAATCTTCGCACACAAGGCCCACCTGAAGTCGCCCGCGATGCGATCTGTTTGGCTAACTTCAGCCAAGACCGACTACAATATATCAGACCGTAATATCAAAACCAAGATGGTGGACATCGTGGGCGCAGTAGTTGCCGACTGATGAAGGTTAGGGTAGCACGCAATAACTTCATTTCGACGATAAACCAACTCACGATTTTCGGAAATGTCGGAATTGAATCCCGCAGGGGTTGTTTTACCTGCCAGTAAATTTACCGACACGAGGCTGACGTATTTGAACACCTTCAAATACTACCGGACTGAGCCGGGATCAAACCCGCCAGGTTGGGGTCAGAAGGCCAGAGCTTCAACCGTCTGAGCCACTCAGCCCGGCGTCACATTAAATTACTTGTGTTGATACCACTGAAATAGCTACACAATATCTCGTTCAATCCGCCAGAAATTACGAAATGATCACGTACATATTTTGCAAACGGTGGTAGGTAATTTAACATGATAAATGTAACATTATAGGGAAAATCACTGTTGCACCTATGAAAACGCTTCGCGAACAAGTAGCCTACTCATCACATATATTCAACTAGAATCACACATATTCTGCTAGAATAGATGGACAGCCCCACAGCAAAAGAGAACAGCAAGCTGATTATTTCGAAATTTCACTTAGTCAAATAGCGTTTTCTCTTAGATTACACTTCGCTAGATAGATGGAAATACATTATAAAACTGTTAAAATGATATTTATAACATCATTTTGATTGTTTAAAAATAATTTAAAGTGCGAAATTCCTCAATTTATTCACTCTCATAAGAACCATGAAACAACGTGTTGCCTTAGTTTCGAAGTGGTGGACAATTTCTAATGTTCAGCACTCGATGAAAATGAAGTACATACGAAATGGTTATATCAGCCCAATGAATAGCCCCGGTGATGTTAAGCCTTCCTTACTGGAAACTCTTAAATCATATGTTGACATATGTTATAGCACTTCCAACCATTATGGTAAACTTAGCAATGAAGCGTTCAGACACTAAAGATATAATAGGATTTTCCCCATTGAAGAACATGAGTAAAACAACTCTATTGACTCTAGACAATGATGTCTTTAACCTACATGGACGAGATTCAATTTGGTGTAGACTGCTTGATACCAGCTATCCACAACATGAATCGGAAGGTATTGGCACAATAAAACCCCTGTGTTACAAACGAAGCTAATCCCTACAAGTCACTATTTCTTCTGTGTAACAGTGTACAGATTGCTCTATCTGTCACACTATAAGTTTTGTTATACACCAAGATCTAGCCAAATGTTCCCGCAGGCAAGCACAGATTCTTTCAAAATACAATTGCATCTAAATCATGCGACACTTTGAAGCACATAGACACTGAAGGAACATCACCATATCAATTATCATCTTAATTAATTGTTTTTTCGATGAATACGAATAGGTCTACCATATAGAATTAGAAATCATAGTCTTCCCTAATCTCAGACTTACTCTCAGATGACATATGCACACTACTGTTTTGTAGAAATATTCACGATGAATGTTCCTAATCCACTTATCTCTTAATGTTTTATTCCTTAGAGAACTTAAGAATAGATGTATGGGAGGCATTGCCATAGTTCGATTTAAATCCGGTTCACAACACGATCAAAACAAATATGTCACAGACTGCGTATAATTACAGATCCTATTGACCACTGACCCATATAAATACACTCACACACTTATATTCTACATAGAAACTAATACTCATCGTCAACTTACATGAAATTACTCCGACTGAATAAGAAAACAAAAACGAATAGGCTCATCATTATCGGTTGGAAAGAGATCTTCCCTAACCACAAATTTTGGTTACAAAATAGCCTATGATAGTTTGGTCTTTGACTTACAAATTTTCCCAGTGAATATTCCTTATCCATTTCTCCTGTAGAGATCTATCTTCAGGGAATTTAAAAGCTTCAGCAACGGTGTAATTAGATCTACAACCACGAACGCAGCAGGAACGACCCATTTTGTGAAATACAGCACGGCAATATAAACACTATTAAACATTAAAAATAGCATCATATAAACTCCTAACAAAACACCATACTAATAAACCGTTATAGATTACTATTTTACCAAACATATACTTCATACTTCAATAACTCGATCAAAATAACACTCTTTAACAGAATGTAAACACAGATATTAACCAACCAAATGTCTCAAACGCTCGCCCACGAAGTCGCCATTTTCCTCGCAATCGATAGTAGCATTAAGGTCTGATATATTGTAGTCGGTCTTGCTTCAGCTGCTGATAAGATGACAACGCTGCGAGATATCGAATTATTGTTTTCAAATTATTTATCAGTACAACCAACCCTATAACACTCATATATCCAGCTGTTGTTTACTTGAGGGATTTTGGTTATACATTTAAAGGAAGACGCTACTGGAAATTCTTCTACATCTACTTATCCCAGCTTATCGTGATCGGCACGAGATGTGGATCCGGTGTAGTTTTACAGACGGGTGGCCTTCCTGACGCCAACCCCATTTCAAGGGAGGTATTCACAATTACGTGTTTTTGTAGTGGTTGGTAATGTGGTGTACTGTTTGTGCATATGAAGAGAAGTGTCTAATTGAAAACCCTGTATTCCTCACTTATACGGTCTAGTTCAGAGTACTGCCCTAAAGTGTGGATCCCTTCACAGCAATAATTAATACCTTCGAGCAAGTACAGCAAGTATTCATTCACAATTAGGACTAGACGCAGGTATGTTAATGCACGTCTCATACACAAATAAATCGGCAATTTCCTTGACTGTCCTAGATTACTCCAGTTGCTACCAATTAATGTTCTTTCCCGTAACATCCGACAGGCTGTCACCTTTCACTTACCCGGGAGCAAAACTGAATCACACAGGTTTATGCAGGCCCTCAGATCCCTGAATGAACTTAGTGGGATGGTGGATGTATTCCACTTGTCAGCTAGTGAAATTCGTAGACATCTTATGGAAGCCTCATAGACAAAGAGTTTCTTCTATCCTGTTCTGAGTATTCGGTAATTGAAAGTTATTTTTTCTTATTTTATCTATCAGTCATTTAAAATGTGTAAACACTTCTTTCTTGTCAATACCAATACATTGTATATTGCTTAGTTATTATTATTATTATTATTATTATTATTATTATTATTATTATTATTATTATTATTATTAGTAGTAGTAGTAGTAGTAGTATGTATGTATTATTGATTTAAGCCCACTAAGGAGCGCTGTTGACTAGTTCTTCCTCGATGGTCTTCTTCGTTCCCAATATCTCTTGAGCCCTGCTGATAATGTCTCCTTTCTTTCCTATGAAATGGGCTTCCGACTTCTAGGGACTCTAGGAGGTGAGGTCCAAGACTGCACCATAGCACAAAATTTGGAACGATCTTCTATATCAATGTCTGAAATCCCAGCCGAATCCAAGTCCTTCTGTACTTCATTAAGCCACAAGCTTCCAGTCTTGTAGCTTTTAACCAAAGAGAAGATCTTGTTGGTAAGCCTGTTGGTGTCCATTCGTTGTAGTAGTAATATTAGTAGTAGTAATTTTTGTTAGTATTGTTATTAAAGATATTTGAATTTATTATATCATCTGTAAATGGAGAATAATGACTCTTTTGATGATAAATAAATCAAATCAAACCAAATCAAGACGAATACAAACACTATGTTCTCGAGCAGGAAGAATTAACCTTGCGCAGTTAAAATCACCTTCCCAGCCAGGAATTGACCAGGGTCCTCTGACCATTCAGCAAAGGAGCCATAGAATACACGCACCAAAATTTATATTTTCTGCGATATTAACCAGATTAGCACGAACTTCAAGGAGTTGACTAATATGGCTCCATATAAGGGAAAACAAAATGTTTGAGAATATATATCCAAAATTATGGGCTATTTGATAAAAGAGAAATGGTACTTCTTCAAAATGTCTCGGTGCACAAATATTTTTATTTCTAAACTTATAGAGAGTGGAGTTAATGCAAAAAGAACTCCAGGGTTATTTTTATGGATTCATTGCATTACTTATATTTCTGTCACAAGGTTATTTATTTGTGCTACTGAATCATAAAAATTTGACATTCTTCACAATTTAACACAATATATTTATGAAACTTACAAACTATTCTTAAAATGGATACTACAAATTATGAAAGTTGTATGAGTGCACATGTGTGAGTACTTGTAAGGCAATCAGACTACAACGAGCATGGAGGGAGCATTTTGAATTCATGGAAAAGTTATTTTATGGAAAAGTAAAGTAAAATCATGTCCTCATCCCGAGGTGGTGCAGCTCTCATCAGGCACATCCCCACTGGAGGTGAGCTGCATGTACCATTTCAACCAAATACCAGCCCTCCTGCCATTCTTAAATATCTGGCAGTACCGGAATCGTACCCGGGCATCCGAGGACGGCAGCTAATAACACTAACCGTTACGCTACGAAGGCGGAAATTTATACTAAAATAAGGCCCTCCATTAACATTTTCTGATTCAATGTTATAACTGAGGAGTGTGTTCAAAAGGTGCTATTTTCACTTCCAAAACGTAAATTAGTATTTCGTCCACATGCATCACAGTAACTGAGTCAGGCTCCATGGCTAAATGGTTAGCGTGCTGGTCTTTGGTCAAAGGGGGTTCCGGGCACTCCCGGCATTAAAAGCCATACGACATTTCATTTCACAGTAGTTGAATATTGTCGATTGACATGAGAAACGCAGACCAGAAAGATGTAATTCCTTAAAATTTGTGCCATACACGATCATGGGTAATTTCCATGTGTCTTTTATTTGCAGTTTTTCCTCACAACTTGAACTGGGCGACTAAACGTTTTCAACCTCTAAACTTTGAAAATCTTGCCTCGGCTTTCGACACCATTTTAGTATGCGCAGTCTCGGATTCTAGTTCTATTCCCTACTGGGAAATGTGTAATGTAAGGGAACGCGAGTGGTGACACTCTGTTGTCTCCCCTTAACTGCTCAAGCCGCTTCGACGTGTACGTGTACGGACCTACAAAACACCTGTACGGACTAGGCAAGCGATGATCTGCTTTCAACGTGAACATTTAGCACGGCTCGCAGCACAGGGTATCATTTTATACAGGGGAGTATCTTCTACTGTAATGCGGCATTGTGTTGGCATAAAATAATGTTTTTCATCAACGTCAATTGTTGCTAACAACATGGCGGCATCCTCGCATGGTCTGTATTTATCTAATGCAGCTCTCGTTCGCATATTAGGTGAAAGCAGTGATGAAAATAATCCGAGTGATAATGAAAGATGATTATTCACAGCAGGAAAGTACGTGTGATGTACATAATGATAGTAATATAAGGGAATGCTCACCAGAGTGGTCATGGACACCTGTTGATTCGAAGTTAACTTCAACAAGAAGGTAATCAGGCATTTTATCACTTTGCATGCCACCTTTTGGTGTGTGGATACAACATCTGCATGATATGAATTGCGTATCCAATTATTTTGAACAAAATCAGACAAGTCGTTTAGAAGTTATTGCAATGTTTGTGACAGCATGTAAAATTATATTTTTTTAAAATTTATTTCCGGTGTACGGTAAAACGTGGCCGACTTTCAAAACCGGCTTGAAGGGTTAAGGTGGAAATAGCACCTTTTGAAGAGAGACTCCTCAATTCCTGATCTGCATTTAGGGCAGTCGCCCAGGTGGCAGATTCCTTATCTGTTGTTCTCCTAGCCTCTTTTTAAATGATTGCAAAGAAATTGGAAATTTACTGAACATCTCCCCTGGTAAGTTATTCCAATCCCTAACTCTCCTTCCTATAAACGAATATTTGCCTCACTTTGTCCTACTTTTAAAGACACCACAAAGATTTATTCGTCTACTGATGTCCTCCCACGCCATATCTCCACCGACAGCACGGGACATACCACTTAAACGAGCAGCTCGTCTCCTTTCTCCCATGTCTTCCCAGCCCAAACTTTGCAACATTTTTGTAACGCTCCTCTTTTGTTGGAAATCACCCAGAACAAATCGAGCTGTTTTTTTATTTCTTCCAGTTCTTGAATCAAGTAATCCCACTGAGGGCCCATACACTGGAACCATACTCTAGTTGGGGTCTTACCAGAGACGTATATGCCCTCTCCTTTACATTCTTACTACAACCCCTAAATACCCTCATAACCATGTGCAGAGATCTGTAACCTATTTACAGTCATATTTATGTGATTACCCCAATTAAGATCTTTACTTATATTAACACCTAGGTACTCACAATGATCCCCACAAGGAACATTCACACCATCAATGCAGTAATTAAAACTGAGAGGACTTTCACTATTTGTGAAACTCACAACCTGACTTTGAACCCCGTTTATCAACATGCCAATGCCTGCTGTCCACCTCAAAACATTATCGAGGTCATTTTTCTTCCTCTGCCCATAACGTTTCATTATCGACTGTACCTAGCATGTACCTTACTTACGTTATATGCTTAATCGCACTCATACAATTTTTATAATTTGTAGTATCCATTTGAATAATAGTTATTAAAGTTGATAGTTTTGTGCCGCCTTTCCCACACCCAGATGGGGTTTTAGGAGAGAAAATTTAGACGCGGCCCAGTTTTACGCCCGGGTGACCGTCCCTACATGGAGGGATGTATTCACTATTGCGTTTTTATGAGGGGTGTGTGTGTGGTGTGTGTATGTGTATGTGTATGTGTATGTGTGTGTGTGTGTGTGTGTAGAGGAGTGCGTCAATACGAAACCACTTGCGTTCAGTCCCGGAGACAGGAAATTAAACAGATGCGCTTAAAATCCCTGCACCGGCGGAGAGTCGAGCCCGGGGTTCACTGAACTGCAGGCCTATACAATGTCCAATAACGGACCATTTAAATTAAATTAAACACCATTTCAAAACCACATTTATGATATTTAAAAAGGGCCACGCATACAAAAATTATATTACAAAGTGCTTAAAGGTCTGAAGTATCTATTATTTTTATTTTATTTTAGAATTTGCCTTTACGTCGCACCGACGCAGATAGGTCTTATGGCGACGATAGAACAGGAAATGGCTAGGAGTGGGAAGGAGGTAACCGTGGACTCCTGAAATAAGGTACAGTCCCAGCATTTGCATGGTGTGAAAGTGGGGAAACCACGGAAAACCATCTCCAAAGCTACCGACAGTGGGGTTCGAGCCCACTATCTCCCGGATGCTAGCTCATAGCTACGCGCCCCTAACCACACGGCAACTCGCCCGGTATCTAAAACCAAAACCAAAGCAACAGCCCCGAAGGGTCTTGTACTATCAAGTGACCGCTGCTCATTCCGAAAGCCTGAAGATTATGAGGTGCCGTGTGGTCAGCACGATGAATCCTCTCGGTCGTTTTTCTTGTCTTCCCAGACCGGGACCGCCATCTCGCCATCAGATAGCTCCTCAATTGTAATCACGCAGGCTGAGTGGTCCTCAACTCCAAGTGCAAATCCCTGGCCTGGCCGGGAATCGAACCTGGGTCCTCCGAGTAAGAGGTAGTCACGCTATCCTTACACCACGGGGTAACGATTGAAGTATACAATAACATCAGAATCTCATATTTGGTCTTTGGGTCATTTTTAGACCAATATTTTAGTAGGGTTTCCCCTTAAGATTTTCATCTTCACGAATCATTTGGAGGTGTATTTTCCATTGATTCTAATTTGTTAGCTTTTATTGAATAATGATCAAAACTTTGTCCGGAAGCGTGCCTGATTTCAGATGAGATTACACTAACTTTTGTATTGGGTACACAACTTCATTATCTATGCCCAGTGGTGAAATTATTCTTAAAATCAGACAATGAAGTTAGGACAAAAACACCATTTAATCTTGTAACTTTCCAAGCATTAACATTCCATTCAGGTGGCGAACAGTGTGATGCATAAGTGTAACCAACATTTTGGTTACATGCAAGGTCTGCTATCATAGAGGTAGAATGTCATGATTCCTGTAAATGCATGCTACACACTTAACTGTGCGGAAGTTAAGCTGTCATTGTCATTTAACAGGAAAATGGAAAGAGAGCTGCGGAAATATGATGCTCCACGCTGAATTCACACTTGTAAAATCACAAGCTTCAATGTTCTATATCTCAAAACTTGAATATGAAATTAATTTTACCTCTGGACTTGGTCAATGAAAGTTTAAAATAACTTCTGTTCAATAACTACGGTTGGTACTGTAAAACCTGCTGATCAATAAATCCTACAAAAAACTTATTTGATGATAAAATGTTACTGGGGAATAGAGTTCTTTCATTTTTGTTGAAATCTGCTTTACGTCGCATCGCTACAGAAAAGTCTCACGGCGACGATGGGATAGGAAAGGGCTAGAAGTGGGGAGGAAACGGCCGTGACCTTAATTAAGGTGCAAGTGTGAAAATGGAAAAGTATGGATAGGGAACAGGTGATGCAATGTAAGAGGAATGGCTCTTTGAAACACCTCCAGTGTGTGCAACTTTCCTGAGGGCTATTTGACGCCCGTAGTAATGGTTTGCAGAAAGATTTGCGTGCGCATTATAGTATGATCATTTAGAATGAACTTCCTTGACATGACCATATTGCCGGCTAGCGGACACCCGCACTGGAGATTAGTAAGGGGATTTGGATAAACGCAAAGGGTACAATTTTGGAACCTCTTACATGCAAACAATTTTCCTGCCAGAACTGCATTTTGAACTAATCATCAAATCATCATCATATCATCAAAATCATCATTATCTTATTTCCCCACACAATGATGTGTTACGATACATGTGAGCTTGGCCGAATTTGGTAGCCAGAAGTACTTTTTGATGCTATCACTGTGATGGTTGGTAGTGTGTCGTCTCAGATTGTCTTAAAGTCAGTCTTAAAGCCAAATAAATCAACGAGACGCGGGTAATATTGCCATCGCGACCGGGAATAAAATCCAGGACCTTTGGAACTGGGCCACTATGCCGACCATCCCAGGAGCCGGACTAGTGAAAACCAAACTACGGGTACGTAGAAAGGCTCGCATAAAGATTAGACACCTTGTCTTTCAGAAACCCTTCTACGTATGCAAGTTTACTGATAGTACTGTACTGCGGATCAGAAGACGCCCTTCTATGTACGCAACCCTCCTGACAGTACTATACTGCGGATCGACAAATTAAACTGCAGTCTAGCCAACTGCAGGTGTATGGGAAATTTCTAATGCAACTGAAGATCGTTGAAATGAGCAACATGAACAGATATCTCTGTACGTATCTTATCTCTAAAGACACCTATTAACTTGGAGTCTTGGAAAAGTCAAGAGAAAAAATGTACGACAGGAGCCTCATGGATGCGATTGGAAGCAAGTACCATAAGCAAGCCACGTGGCCACTAATAACGTCCCACAATTCTCGTATAGACGATTGCTAGTGATGATAATTTAAAGGTGAAACACAACTATAACTAGGTGTAAGCGATAATGTCATTGTGAAAAGTAGCCAATGCCAGAGTATGCGCGGTGCGGTGTTGCCCATCTACGTGGGCAGGCGTGAGTTCAGCGCATCGGAACAGTGTTATTCAAACAACGTATTTTTCTAGTGGCTTTACGTCGCACCGACACTGATAGGCGTTATGGCGACGATGGGATAGGAAAGGCCTAGGAGTTGGAAGGAAGCGACCGTGGCCTGAATTAAGGTACAGCCCCAGCACTTTCCCGATGTGAAAATGGGAAACCACGAAAACCCACCTTCAGGGCTACTATCGTCCGAATGTAAGCTCACAGCTGCGCAAACCTAACCTCAGGGCCAACTCGCTCGGTCTTACCCCGAGGTGTTAATTCTTGAATTGTTTACACCGCCTCAATATGCCATTAACGTTGGCATCTATTCCCATTTTCTTAGAATCCTAATAGGAATACTCTCATGAGTTGATTCGACAGTCATCAATATTTTAAGAGGAAATACAACTACAGTAGTTAATCGGTCACCTTAATACAGAAAGCAGTGGCACAAATAGTACTGGAATTACAAACACGTTCTAAACATCATTATAACATGCAAGGTGACGACTGCGTTGGTACAGCATATGTTCAAAATGTAGACCCTCGCGTCTCACGCATTGTTCATAACGGCTCTGTAACTTTCCGAACAAGTTGGTGATCACAAGTTGCTGCAAGGACACAAAAATGACCGCATATTCTTTCTTAATTCAGAAATATTCCTAGGTGGAACATACATGTAAATATATACAGACATGGACAAAAGTATTCATACCCTTAGCCATCCAATACAAAATGCTTTATTGCTGGACCAACACGGAGTACAGCTCAAAATTACAAACCCAAACGTATACCTTGTACAGCAGTGGTCATTACAAAGCAAACAATAAACTGGAAGTAAATAACAAGACATAACAAAGCAACAAATATGTACTCCACGACTCTACTTGTCTGGACATAAGTATTCATACCTTACGTGTAAAAATGGGGTTTGAACGGAATAAACAGAAACCTTGGTTGTTCCGTGGCATTAGTTGTGTAGTAGATGCAGACAGAGACGGACTGATCAGCTGGTCATAGACGGCACTAGTCCAATGGCGAGGAAAACTAGGGAAACGTCTGTTGAAGAGAGAGACAACTTATTCTATGCCTTCACCACCAAGGGAAATCGTATTTCGAGATCGGAAACAGCATTGGAAGAAGTAAACCAACTGTACAAAGCATCGTTCAAAGGTTAAATGGACAGGATGTTCTTATAAGCAAGAAAAGAAGTGGAAGCCCGAAGAAACTGACCGTACGAGAAGAAAGGTTCATAGTAACCACAACTGAAAAACAACCACACACTACATCTTGGGCAATAGCATCGCAGCTGGCAGAATATTTCCATCATGCAGTGTCAAACAAAACAGTAAGGAGGGTCCTTCATCGTGCTGGGTATCGATCTAGGGTCCCAAGAAAGAAATCGTACATAACGAAAGTGAATCGAGACGGAAGAGACTACAATTTGCAAAAGAATATGTGAAGAAAGATAATGCGTCTTGGTCGACAGTGATGTTTACAGATGAGAGTAAATTTAATGTTTTCTGAAGTGATGGACGCATTTTAGTGTGGAGACGCCCTAACACAGAGCTCGATGAGCAGAAACTCGTTACCACTGTGAAGCACGCCGGGGGTGGGGTTATGGTGTGGCGCTCAATGGCCGCTTCAGGTGTCGGAGAGTTGTTATTTATGGAAAGATTTCAATATTTGAATATCCTGAAAGAAAACGTTCGCAAAAGTGCCGAAGAGCTTGGGATTGCTAATGAGTTTTACTTCCAACACCACAATTACCCCAAACATACGGCGGAAATTGTTCGTTTGTGGGTACTCCACAACACGCCGCACACATTAAAAATACCTTCCCAATCGCCGGATACTAACCCCATCGAACATCTATGGAGTGAATTGGAGTCTAGACTAAGAAAACACCACATAACAGGTAAACCACAATTGAAACAGTTACTACAACAAGAATGGGGGCACATTTCACCTGAAATAACACGGAATCTGGTGTTCTCGATGCCCAGCAGGTTAAGAGAAATAATATACAGGAAAGGCAAACAAACGCGCTATTGATCGAGTTGGTAATATCTGTTTCTTCATTGAGTTGTGAACTCTTCTGGAATACGGTATGAATACTTATGCCCAGATAAGTAGTGTCATGGAGTACGAATTTGTTGCTTTGGTATGTACTGTTATTTACTTCCGGTTTATTTTGTGTTTTTTAATGTACACTGATGTACAAGGTATACGTTGGGGTTTGTAATTTTGACCTGTACTCCGTATTGGTCCAGTAATAAAGCATTTTGTTTTGGGTGGGTTGGGGTATGAATACTTTTGTCCATGTTTGAATGTCTCGTTACAAAGATAGTCATTTTTAACTTTATAAATAATATTTTTGTAATAAGAATTTATTTTGCATACTTTCCACATTCCTAGATGTAGTACTTATATGGAAAATGAATATTATTCCATACTTAAAAACTTTGATAGGGGATGCCTGGCCAAGGCGGTAAAGGCGTGCTCGGTTCGCCCGGAAGGACGTGGGTTCGAATTCCCGTCAAGAAGTCGTAAAAATTTAAGAAACGAGATTTCCACTTCCGGAGGTGCATATGGCCCTGATGTTCACTCAGCCTACACCAAAAATGAGTACCAGGTTAATTCCTGGGGGGCAAAGGCGGCCGGGCGTAGAGCTAACCACTCTACCCTATCAAGTGCCGAGGTTAAGGATAGTGGAAGCCTTTACCTTCCACCCCTCCAAGGGCCTTCATGGCCTGTGCGGAGATCACTTTGCTTTGCTTTGCTTTAAAAACTTTGATGCTAAAATAATTTAATTTCGTGTGGCTATTTCTAGCCGAGTGTAGCCCTTGTAATGCAGACCCTCCGATGAGGGTGGGCGGCATCTGCCGTGGTAGGTAACTGCGTGTTATTGTGGTGGAGGATAGTGTTATGCGTGGTGTGTGAGTTGCAGGAATGTTGGGGACAGCACAAACACCCAGCCCCCGAGCCAATGGAATTAACCAATGAAGGTTAAAATCCCCGACCCGGCCGGGAATCGAACCCGGGACCCTCTGAACCGAAGGCCAGTACGCTGACCATTCAGCCAACTAGTCGGACACTTTGATGCTAAATTCATACATATTTTAATTCTACAGTACAGACAACCTGAGTCCGACTCATTGGCTGAATGGTCTGCGTTGAAGGCTTCGGTTCATAGGATCCCGGGTTCGATTGCCGGCCGAGTCGGGGATTTTAAGGACGCCTGATTAATTCTTCTGGCTCGGAGAGTGGGTATTTGTTGTTTTACAATTTGTTTTATGTTGCACCGACAAAGGCCTTTTAGCGACGATGGGATAGGAAAGAGCTAGGAGTGGGAAGGAAGCGGCCGTAGCCTTAAAATTGAGAGACAGCACGGAAAACCACTTCCAGGGCTGGCGAAGGTGGGATTCAAACTCTCAAACTGTCGAATGAAAACTCACATTTCCCATTTTCACACCAGAAATATGCTGGGGATGTACCTTAATTACAGGTCTAAGATCACTCCTTTACCCGTCCTAGCCCATCGTCGTCATAATTCCTACTGAGATATGACACCAACAGCAACAATGCGATAATCAGCTCCTCTAAATACTAATCGAAAGAGAACGATGGAGAAAATACCGATCATTCCAAGTGTGAGACCGTAATTTAAGGAAACAGAGGAGTCATGAAAGGGGAAGAATGTTATAAGCACAATATATTGTAAATCGTTATAAATCTTACACTTTCAAGAAAATGACTTCACTAACCAGTAGGAAAACTGTCAGAGTAACCGAGGCAGAAAAATGTGGTAGCAAGGTCAGTTTCACCTGAGACCTGTAACTGCCACACCCATACAGAGTGGCTGGAAACAACGTCTCCCGGGTATATGAGCATTAGAGGGTTGGTCATACTGATAAATGATTTGAAAATAAATAGTTCGATATCTCGCACCGTTGTCATTTTATCAGCAGCTGAAGTTAGCCAATCAGATCGCTTCGCGGGTGAATTCAAATGGGCTGTACGTGGCGGTGTTGCTAAGTCTGCAGGTGTCCTAAAACCGGCTTGAGAGCCCCAATCGAACTAGGAGAAACGTTTGCCATGGGAAGGATTTGAACACGGACCTCCGAATTGACAGAACCACTCTATAGCAAGTTCGCTACGGTAACACAGGCTCAAACCCATTTGAATTCGCCCGAGAAGCCATCTGATTGGCTAAGTTCAACACCTGATTAAATGACAACAGAGCGAGATATTGAATGATTTCTTTCCAATTATTTCTCAGTATGACCAACCCCCTAACCCTCATACACCCGGTTGACGTTGTTTCCGACTGCCCTGTACAAGGCGAGAGCTGTAGTTTTACGTGACTGTTGAGATTATGATCACAGACATGAGAACTACAGTTCTGCGCGGGATGCGATCCACAGAGACGTGAACTTGTATTTAAAAAACTCCAAGGTGCTTTGGGCAGGATATGAACAACGGCTACCTTGCTGAGAATTAAATTGCCAACCATTCAAAGCATCTTCTTATTTAATGGAGAACGACAGTAGACTTTCTTTGACCTCGAGTACTGGAGTAGAGGAGAAATGTGCTGAAAAGTGGAGTCGTCTTACATTTTAGTCGTGTCCTCTCTGTTAGTATTCCGCCTCCGCTACACCCAGTTGGCAGCAACTGTAAGGTGTGTGTCCCGGATCTGGACAGTTCTGCACGAACGTCTCACTCCCTAACACGACTCGTATGCCAGGAAGTACGAGCTACACAGTCCACCAATTATTTCAAATGACTCGGTGAATACTTCTCTCATTACTCGGGCCCGAATTTTTATGTAATATGTACATAAAATGTAATAAATACCAGTGATATGTAATTAAATTAGTAATATTAATAAAATATCTAATAGTATTAATGCACTAAATTTACAATAATGTTCATATATTCCTTTTATTTTAACTTGTGATTATGGTATAAGATAATAATGTTGGTTTAAATACTTCCATATTTTATGCTAGGGTGCGGATTTCTATGACAAGTCATTTTTTCCTTTACCTTGTATCAAGTAGTATTGTGTTTTCAACACGTTTCCACGCATGATAATCAAAATTAAACAGGTTTTACTGGGCATATAAATGCGTATTTAGCGTTTAAGTTTTGTGACATTTTGAACAAAATCTCATTATAGTGACATTTTGGAAATTTTGACTTGAATTTCATTTTATAAAAATCAGAGTAAGTTCTAGAGATTAATGATTTTTCAGAATAGACTGGAACATGCTTCTACTGAAGAACCATTGAAAAGCAGTATATGGAATGTTTCTACCAGGTGATTATTGATTGCTGGTTGGGTCAATGCCTGGAAACCGGGCTACTGTTTATATGAAAGTAAAGGCAATTCTGTAGTTATAAGTCATTGTTCATATCACTCTCCTTCCCCCTTCCCACTTCCCCCTTTATGTAATGTAGATTCTATCCATTGAGTCATATTTTGAATTTTATAGGTCATAGTTTTTAAGCATCCTGGCTCAGACGGCAGCGCGTCGGCCTCTCACCGCTGAATACCGTGGTTCAAATCCCAGTCACTCCATGTGAGATTTGTGCTGGACAAAGCGGGTACTCCGGTTTTCCCTGTCATCTTTCATTCCAGCAACACTCTCCATTATCATTTCATAGCATTTATCAATCATTAATAATCACCTCGGTAGTGGCGACCCCATCGTACTAATAGCCTATATATGATTCATTCATTACATCCCTGACCTGGTCAAAGACTGGAAAACAGGTTGTAGGTTTTCATTTTCAGGTCATAGTTTTTATGTTTTTAGGTCATAAATGGATACATATTTCATACATTTTTAAGTCATAGAAATTCGACCCCTATTTACGACAGACTCATTGTTGTTGCTTTAAATAATGTATACGGTAAACTGTTTTCTAATTGTGACAGTATTAAGCAACATTACAGGCATAATCAAAACACTTCAATTATTCAAAAATAATGTTATCCGCCGTAAATCCCGGAGTGCATTAGACAATGTATTGTTTTAGATAATTTCCTGTTACTCTCATGCCCTGGAAAATGAAAGAAATACATGTCAATAAATAAAATTAGTATATAATCTTTTTTTTTTTGCTAATGGTTTTACGTCGCAACGACACAGATAGGTCTTACGGCGACGATGGGGTATGAAAGGCTAGGAGTTGGAAGGAAGCGGCCGTGGCCTTAATTAAGGTACAGCACGAGCATTCAACCACGAAAAACCATCTTCAGTGCTGCCGACAGTGGGATTCTAACCCACTATCTCCCGGTTGCAAGCTCACAGCCGCGCGTCTCTAACCGCACGCCCAATTCGCCCAGTTAGAAGAATCTATTACGTAACACAAATAGTAACACAAATAGTACAGTAACCTTTTCTTATCTTGATGCACAATGTGTCGCCAAATACTTCTCCATGTTTTCCATTGTCATGTTTTGGCGCTGATCCGATAAAATTCTCTTGCAGATTGAGAAGAACCGTTCAACATCGTAGGAAATCACCTGTGCATATTTTACAAGCTCTTCTTGTCCGCCAATAATGATCTTGCAAACAGATATGGAGCTTGAATAACCTGGACTGCAGGGAGTTTGTTAGAAACTCTGACCAATGAAAGACACCTAGCCATTTCATATTCTGAGAAAGGATTAGTGCTGCTGTATCCAGTTAAGGCACTCGGACCTACTGCATTTCACAGAGAAAGGGTTAGAATTCCCAATTTTAAAGCCAACTTTAGGAATTGAGTTTATATATGAGAGGAAATTCGCCAGTGATATTACTACAATCTGAAACTCATCATATTCAGACAGCATACCACACTACCAACCACCACAGAAACACGCAATAGTGATTACATCCCTCCATATATATGTATATGGTTTGCGTCAGGAAGGGCATTCGGCCGGAAAACTGGCCCAATCCCGCATGTGCGACACAGTTCGCACCCGCAACCCCAAATGTGTGGGAAAAAGAGGTAGCAAGAGGAGAAGGAAAACAAGAAATTACTACAGTCTCAAAATTAAATGAAGTGACAATTTTAAATTTTTGAATAATTACCTAGATATGTACAAAAATGTCACATTCTTCAAATAATATTAAAATATGTAATATTACTAAGAAATACGCGAAATAAGACAGGTATAACCACATCAGAACCAAAATTAGTCGACATTTTCAGTTGTCTACAATAAAGGAATGGAATCGTAAGAATCCAGGCCCTTGTTATCGCAGTATATTTTGCGATTTGGAGATTCACTGGGGTGAGACGCACAAAATAATTTGACTGATAGTACTATTAATTTTCCCAGTATAAACACCTCTTTCTATACACTTACTGAGCGGTAGCACGAAGTGATGATCCTCCTTTTCAACGCTACAGCATCCTACCACTCCTACCACTCCGACTATTGTTTTTTTCCTGCCCTCGCTGAACACGGCTGCACGAGTACCTTTCTGAGGAGGAGTTCGTATACAGTTTGTGTTGTTTCAGCCGTAGTGAATATCCAGTTCACTTCAAATAAACTATGGAAAACAAGCTATTAACACCAGCACACACCGCACTGCCATGGAAATCATGATAAGAACGAAAGCTTAAAACCACGTGATGGCGGGGCGAGTAAATTGCTCTTAACTTTTCAATGCTGCTAGCTCCACATACGATGTTCACCAAATATTGCCGAGTGAAGACTAGAGAGCCGAACGCCGAAGGGAACTTATCCAGTAGCTGACACCGCGGGCGCCCGGGGCTAAGTAAAAGAAAATAAGTTTCTCAATGTTATTGCTCAGAAACAAATTCACAGAGCTCGCTGTAATTTGTCTTCGCTAGTTTGTAGGTTTATCGGCAGGTGTTTATGTAACAGAGCACGTTGGGGTCGACACTTGGTGAAGGTACTGAAAGAGTGGTCAGGACAGAAGGTGCACACGGCGATTCGTTTCCTGCTAGCAGAAAGCTCAGAAACTGTCAACATTATCATGAGGATTGGTTAAATGGTTAGCGTACTGGCGTTTGGTCTAAGCGGTCCCTCGTTCGATTTCCAGCCAGGTCACGGATTTTAACATTCATTGGTAAATTCCGAGGCTCTGAAGCTATAATCGTAATAATGAAAGATGCGTTATGACAGTTCTTAGAGGGAGGTCCGTTTACTGCCTGCCTGGGTGAGGAGACGGGAGTAGCGGGTATAGTTGCCTTGGAAACGAGAACGGACCCACTGCGGTTGCCCTGGAGATAAGCCTTCTGGTCGACTCGTGGTGCTTGGAGTTGCCAAACCTCTCACTTCTGAGTTACGTACAACAGAGCACAGCGGTCTGAATGTACGAATAAGTGAGCCGAAAGTGAAGGGAAAGAGATATGCAGGAATGTGGCAACACCGCTCAACAGCACGTGCAATGCTCCTCCCTCCAACTCTATCTGTCAAAACGCCTCTTGTAATGTTACGGGTATAGATCAATGAGAGTAGTCTTCAGCATTAGAATTCATCATAAGTATGGCCCCACAGACGCGCAAATAGCTTATCAGGCATCATCTCGAAAGACCAGCACCAGGCCTCTCCGGAAGCCACACGATGTGTTTGTATACGAAAAGAAAGGATACCTGTTCAGCAATTGCGGAAATTATGCCTTGATTTTGCAGGAGGGCCAAATACAGTGTTGGGTGAGGAGCAGCGCAACCATCCACCAACACCAGCCCGGCTCCATGGCTAAATGGTTAGGGTGCTGGCTTTTGGCCACAAGGGTCCCGGGCTCGATTCCCAGCAGAGTCGGTAATTATGGTTAATTTCTATGGCATGGGGTCTGGGTATATGTGTCGTCTTCATGATTTCATTATCACGACGCGCAGGTCACCTAGAGGAGTGAAATCAAAAGACCTACATCTGGAGAGCCGAACATGTCCTCGGACACTCCCGGCACTAACGCCATACACATTCGTTAATATAACTGATAAAACAGTGCGGGAGAAATAGAAATAGATGCGTGACGCTGGATCAGCTGGAAGTTCTCTGGATCCTGGAGCAGGATGTCACACTCTATTGTTACAGAATATAAGAATTAATTTTACGCTGTGACAAGTGCATTAATATTTGCGAAAAATGTCGAGAAATAGAGAAGTGAAGTTGATGTGAACCTATGTACTTCATCTTGAACTACTGAATTATCTTTACCAGTTCACCAACAAACAAAATGGGGAACTTACCTACCATCCAGTGGCAGTGCAAGGATAAAACGTCCGGGTGGTTCACTGCTTTGGAAAATGTCTTCAAAGTTATTGTTACTTGATGTTTACGGAGATGTAAAATAGTGGCATTGCTTGATTAGTAACGCGACATTTATTTCTACGGCATACGGCTGTAGCTCTAAGAAGATATAAGAGCAATACGGAATGACACAGAGAGTATATAAGCTGCAATTACTTTAAGCTGATCGAGTTTCCTCTGATTTTAAAGACGTTACCTGCGTAGGAATAATTGCTTCAAGAACGTATTAGGTAGACTACTGTGATTTATGTCTTAGCATATTTTGCCGTTTTCATAAAGCATGTATTGCTAATTAAAAGTTTAATTAATCACGCAAACTTAGACTACGTTCGCCTGTTGATGCTATGAAAATCGTAGTTACCAAAATATTGTGATTCATTGCGGTTAATTACAGCAGAACCACAAAATGGAGAAATTAAATCCCTCCAAAACATACGGCAAATAGACTTGGTTGCAAAAAGAAGACCAATTGCATTGCTTTTGCAGATGATATGGCCTTGTTTGCTGAAACAATGGAGGAAGCAAGGGAGAAAATCCTTGAATTAGAGAAACAAGCAGCTAAAATAAGTCTTCACATCTACTTTGAAAAGAACAAAATTACGACAAACAACAAACACCCACATAAGTACCTGAGGTTCCAAGAACAAAAGATTGAAACAGTTAAAGAACGCAAATATCTCGGAGAATGGATTAGTTAGGCATCGCCTCTGTAGTGTAGTGGTTAGTGTGATTAGCTGCCACCCCCGGAGGCCCGGCTTCGATTCCCAGCTCTGCCACGAAATTTGAAATGTGGTACGAGGGCTGGAACGGGGTCCACTCAGCCTCGGGAGGTCAACTGAGTAGAGGGGGGTTCGATTCCCACCTCAGCCATCCTGGAAGTGGTTTTCCGTGGTTTCCCCACTTCTCCTCTAGGCAAATGCCGGGATGGTACCTAACTTAAGGCCACCGCCGTTTCCTTCCCTCTTCCTTGTCTAGCCCTTCCGATCTTTCCATCCCCCCGCAAAACCCCTGTTCAGCATAGCAGGTGAGGCCGCCTGGGCGAGGTACTGGCCATCCTCCCCAGTTGTATCCCCGATTCAGAGTCTGAAGCTCCAGGACACTGCCCTTGAGGCGGTAGAGGTGTGATCCCTCGCTGAGTCCGAGGGAGAAATCGACCATGGAGGGTAAACAGATAAAAAAGAAGAAGAATAAGAAGAATGCTGCGGAAGGCAAAGCAATGGAAACCAGGAAAAATAAACTTCAACTGGCCTTCCAACTATCGAAAGATTAATTCAACAAAAAAAAATCCCTTTCATGGGGGTCCAAAATTAAACATCATAAATCAGTTATTAAATCAGAGGTACAATATGCAGCAGAAACCCTAAACATGAATTTCAAAGGCCATATGGAGAAACTCGAGCTGAAAGAAAGGAAAACTCTAACAAAGATCACAGGACTAAATTTCAGGATAATAAGGAACACACTAAAAGAAAACTGAAAAACTCTCAGATGTTATGTGAAAAAAAAAGGATAACTTTTTACGGTCATCTTCTCAGAATGAACTGTAATAGATTAAGCAAACAAATCTTTTAGTTCTTCTGTAACCACGAAACAAAACCCAACTTGTTTAAAGAAACTGAAAGAGACCTAGTAGAATTAAAAATCACAGAAAATTCACTATTTGATCGAACAGCTAAAGTAATAACTAAAGACAAAAGATAAGGTTTCAAGATAAATCTACATTAAAACTCAAACATATTATCTCGGAAGGTGAGAGGAATCGAAGATCATAAATGAGGAAGAAATAGAGGGCACTAGGAAAAGAACAACACACAAAGAAATTATTGGTTCAACGTACTCCAAAGAGGATGGAACGAAAGAAGAGATACGGATTTTTTTTTTTGCTTTACGTCGCACCGACACAGATAGGTCTTACGGCGACGATGGGGCAGGGAAGGGTTAGGAGTGGGAAGGAAGCGGCCGTGGCCTTAATTAAGGTACAGCCCCAGCATTTGCCTGGTGTGAAAATGGGAAACCACGGAAAACCATTTTCGGGGCTGCCGACAGTGGGGTTCGAACCTACTATCTCCCGAATACTGGATACTGGCCGCACTTAAGCGACTGCAGCTATCGAGCTCGGTACGGAAAATATTAACCGCGCGCTCGCTGCTCCAGTTGCCAGCGATTCCTGGGCAATGTTTTCCCTGCTCCTCATAGCCCCTCGCCTTAGAGCACCCTCCTTACGTCCCACACCCCGAGCCGTCCGTTCAGAAATTGAACCTCTTCGCTGGTTTCGGAGAGCGACCGAGTGTTGATGTCAAAATTGTCGCTACGTACGTGAATATACAGAGGTACTTAAAGGAATAGGCTCTTCATAAACCATTTTACTCAGACATGTTTCTAGGGGGTTTACTGAACCACTGAACACACAGAACGCGCCGCCTCTGCTACCATATTATTCTATCACCCACCCATACGGGGAAAGTGAAAGTGAAAGTCCACAGCCTGTTTCCAGTCATTCGACCGGGTCAGGAATGGAATGAATGAAGCCCCCATCTAGCGGCGAGGATAGGAATTGTGCCGGCGGCCGAAGCCTGTCACACTCCTCTGGGGCAATGATTAATGGATGATAGATAAAATGAAATGATAATGGAGAATGTTGCTGGAATGAAATATGACAGGGAAAACCGGAGTACCAGGAGAAAAACCCGCTCCGCCTCCGCTTTGTTCAGCACAAATCTCACATGGAGTGACCGGGATTTCAACCACGGAACTCAGCGGCCAGTTGCCGCCTGAGCCACGGAGGCTTCCCATACGGGGAAGTTAGCTAGATAATAATATGAGTTATATAAAAGACAATGTATATCACATATTTTTATAGCGACCTTGTTACGCAATCACGACAGTGTGCTCGAGCTCAGCTACAGAACATTTCAACATAAAAGGTATTCTCGACAGTACAAACGGCTATTGTGAAAGTCGCTAGAACTTTAATATAACCTCGTTGTTCCAGAGTCATTTCATAATGTTCCACAGATTTCTTTGTTCAAGAACCGTCCTGGCGCATACGAATTATTATTGTAACATAGGAGGTAGTTTCAGTCCACATGAATATGAACGGATTATTTCAGACATTTATTTGTTGGCGCAACATGTAAATGTCAACACAATGAACAGATAGAGTGATGAAATTTAAGTTTAAATGAAGGAAGAGAGTTGATTAAAAGTAAAGAAAACTGTAGGCTAATGGACTATTAATTAGGGTCAGTTAATGAGATGAAATGAAATGTCGTATGGCTTTTAGTGCCGGGATATCTCAGGACGGGTTCGGCTCGCCAGATGCAGGTCTTTCTATTTGACTCCCGTAGGCGACCTGCGCGTCGTGATGAGGTTGGAATGATGATGAAGACAACACATGCATCCAGCCCCCGTGCCATTGGAATTAACCAATTAAGGTTAAAATCCCCGACCCGGCCGGGAATTGAACCCGGGACCCTCTGAACCGAAGGCCAGTACGCTGACCGTTCAGCCAACAAGTCGGACAGTTAATGAGATAAAATAGAGGAAAGATCACATAATGGAAACTACTGGAATTAATCGATTATACAGAATATAATGATACAAATAATTATTGAATGAATTTCAGGAATATACACAGATAGAGAGAAAAATATGTTACTCCTATATGGGTCTGGAATTGTACTGTTGCTGAGTTATCCGTATCCATTTTAGGTAGTGTACTCCGACATTTCTTAACCCTAGAGCGGTCGGTAGAAACGTATCGCGAACGGTCAGGCTAGGTCTGGTAGACCCAATATACAAGCAATTATTATCTAAACCTTCTTAGCGATTCATTTTCACTCAAAATCATATGTTATAGAAACAGCATAATATCAATAACCTGAAAATATTTTTAGAATCCTTAACTTCATAACAAATTTAAAAATGTCAACTGAAAATTAGCAGAACATATGGATTTCCAAACACACATCGATATGAAAATTTGTGGCAAACAGTATGTAAGCCCTACTTAATATTTCTGTTTGTTAACACCATTTTCCAAAAATAAACACAATGATTGTGAATATACCGAGCAAAATGTGAGATGTAAACAATTTGAATCCTTTGTAATCACCGTAACACCGGAAATGGCTATAGTTCCATCTCTCATGTCTTCTTCTGATATTCACAAAATTCTCTATTGGATTCACGATCACTGGTTATCAAAAAATCCGGGCCAGCGTCTGAATTGTCAAGATCATCACTGTATAACATTTCCTCTATTTCACATGTTGAAATCCTTTCACATGATGGTGCCATGTTCAAGAGTTCGTGTAAATACTAATGATATTGTTTACTGAAGATAAGAAAATGGTAAGAGCTTTGAAATTGAAACCACAGGAAATAACCTAATTGGCGTACGTGACAGAAAAAGACTTGTATACTGATGAATCTCCTAGAAAAGAACTGCAAAATATTCCTATGACCATTACAGGAAAGTACAGAGACGACCAGTCCTCTGAATGCTGATACCTTAGGATAATTGCAAAATGTCATACTGTTCGGTCTAAGAGGCCCATCCCGACCAATGTAGGGTTAATCGGTGAAATGAAGTTCGAAATAATTCTTATATTTGTTACACGCCAATACTTAGTGTTGACCTGAGGATTCTTGTAGTCCCAATTATAAGAAGCTGTATCTGATGATGATGTTGTTTGATCATCAGTCCATAGACTGGTTTGATGCAGCTCTCCATGCCACCCTATCCTGTGTTAATCTTTTCATTTCTACGTAACTACTACATCCTATATCTGCTCTAATCTGTTTGTCATATTCATGCCTTGGTCTACCCCTACCGTTCTTACCGCCGACACTTCCCTCAAAAACCAACTGAACAAGCCGTGGGTATGTTATGATGTGTCCTATCATTCTATCTCTTCTTCTCGTCAGTTTTAGCCAAATCGATCTCCTCTCACCGATTCGGTTCAGTATCTCTTCATTCGTGATTTGATCTATCGATCTCACCTTCAGCATTCTTCTGTAACACCACATTTCAAAAGCTTCTATTCTCCTTCTTCCTGAGCTTGTTTCCCTTCCATACAACGCCACGCTCCAGACGAAAGTCTTAAAAAACGCATTTCGAATTCCTATATCAATGTTCGAAATGAGCAAATTTCTTTTCTTAAGAAAGGCCGTCGTGCTTGTCTTAGTCCTTACTTTTGCCATCGTTAGTTATTTTACTAGCCAAGTAACGGCGGGAGTAGCTTGGACTCTCTTAAGGTACGCGGCAGCTGTAATCGCTCAAAGCATAGCCCTGCCTATCTTAATGTGGCCAGGCGCGGGTAAACGGCGGGAGTAGCTTGGACTCTCTTAAGCTACCCGATCGCGTGTAAACGGCGGGAGTAGATGGGACTCTCTTAAGGTACGCGGCAGCTGTAATCGCTCAAAGCATAGCCCTGCCTATCTTAATGTGGCCAGGCGCGGGTAAACGGCGGGAGTAGCTTGGACTCTCTTAAGCTACCCGATCGCGTGTAAACGGCGGGAGTAGATGGGACTCTCTTAAGGTACGCGGGGGCTGTTTAAGACTTCCTTTAAGACTTCATTCCCTAATCTAATATTACCTGCTTCACCCTATTTCGTACGACTGCACTCCATTACTTTTGTTTTGGATTAATTCATTTTCATCTTGTACTCCTCACACAAGACTCCATCTATAGCAATCAGCAATTTCTCCAGATCTTCTGCATTTCAGAAAAAAACATCATCGACCGATTATATTACCGTAAAAACTCGCTGGTAACTGTGAGAGAAGGACATAGTAAATCTGTAGAAATCACTAGGAAAAGGATTTTAAGGTAGAATGTACGGTCAGAAAATGGGGGGGGGGGGGGGAAAGGTTCTGAAAAAGGAGTTTAAGAAATCACATTTCTAAGGTTTAAAGCAGTTGCATAATCTTTCCTTATCCCATTTACTGTGTTCTAATAATTAATAAACTTGTTATATTGGATTGCACACAGCATTTCAATGTTTTTGACAGTAAGATCCTTATGTGAAAATGAAAATCCACAGTCTGTTTCCAGTCGTTCGACCGGGTCAGGAATGGAATGAATGAAGCCCCCATCTAGCAGCGAGGACAGGAATTGTGCCGGCTGCCGAAGCCAGTCGCACTCCTCTGGGGCAATGATTAATGACTGACAAATGAAATGATATTGGGGAGTGTTGCTGAAATAGAAGACGACAGGAAAAAACCGGAGTACCCGGAGAAAAACCTCTCCCGCCTCCGCTTTGTCCAGCACAAATCTCACACGGAGTGACCGGGATTTGAACCACAGAACCCAAAGGTGAGTGGCTGGACCGTTGCCGCCTGAACTACGGAGGCTCACAGATTATTATGCACAAAGAGAAACTCCGCTCACCATCTACAGAAACCAATGGAGAATATCTCGTCAGCACTCGTAAAGGGAGTTCAGTCCAAGATGCAAAGGTTTCCACATCTGGATTGTTCTTCAAATTTAATTCAAATTTGTCTTTAGCAAATCCATCAAGGTTCTCCCTAACACTCGTCAATTTCTTCCAAACTCTGAATCACATCAGGCAAATCAGCAAAATGTTCCAACTTTAGATCTTTGTTGTTGAGTAATTTTTGGGCCTGCTTGATGGCTTCTGCGTCCTTTGAGTCTAAAAACACATATCAGGCATTTGATTTTATCAAAATTTTCGGCCAAGAAAATCTGTTGCAGCCGAGAAAAAAGATTCTAATATTTAAAAAGAATAAACACATAAAAGTGGGGGAAAATGTGCTGAAGCATGAAATGGAAGAGAAAAGTTGGCAACATGTAGTAATATCACAAAACAAAAAGTCGCAAAATGTGCAACGAAGTGTGTTTATTTCGCTTCATTTATTGTCCACAAATACATATACTGACATTTCTGTTTGAAAATCGCTATATTTTTGGAAAGGTGCTGCACTTGAAAATCCTTTGACTAGTAATCACCCTGTTTTTATTCGAGACCAGCAAATATACCCGTGCTTCGCTACGGTATTCTGCATGGTATTGGGATTTCCCCATAAATTACTGTGAAGGCAGTGTGTAAGATTATATTAAATTGCATGTCTCTTAGCGCTATCCGAGAAACAAATCAGGGAGGACGTCATACGTTGTTTCCGATACAAGGTAGGCATTGAGGAAGTTTCGAGGACAATGGCTGGCCACATTTCCTACTGCCAATCACAATCGAGTTGGGGAGATTTTACTATAACGACAGGCTCACTTGGCAACTGCTATTCACAATAAAGATGGGGAGTTTTCATTATAGAGACAGGCCCTTTTCCTAATGCCAGTAACGATCGAGTTGGAGAGATTTGGGTATAATGGAGAAATGCAGCGCAATCTAACGTATCAACAATCGAGACACGACAGTAAGTTATAGTACCAAAGTTGTAGATCTGCTAGCAAGCAGACAGAGACGTTGCCACGGTAACCTGTAAGTTTGTTGTCGGTCTGTCAGTCACTCAATGCAGAGCATTAGACCAGCAGAAAACAGAGATTTTCTCCGTCATTTGAATTAATAATGTTACTTGCTTTACGTCCCACTAACTACTCTTTTACGGTTTTCGGAGACGCCGAGGTGCCGGAATTTAGTCCCGCAGGAGTTCTTTTACGTGCCAGTAAATCTACCGAATCGAGGCTGACGTATTTGAGCACCTTCAAATACCACCGGACTGAGCCAGGATCGAACCTGCCAAGTTGGGGTCAGAAGGCCAGCGCCTCAACCGTCTGAGCCACTCAGCCCGCCTCCGCGAAATTATGTAGATAACAAAAGTTGTTTATAATGAAGGGACTATCACATACAGAGAAAATGGAAGAAAAATGTTCTTGTTTTCCTATAACCCCCCTCCCCCTTGTCTATTCTGAGATTTTAAAATCATATTCATATCAAAACCTTTTCCGGGATGAGTATACTCCAAATATGAAGTTTGGTCGAGATCTATCCAGCAGTTTCGCTATGATGGTGGAACAAACAGACAAACAGACGAAAAATAAAAACCACTAAAACAGTCTTGAGTTGACCTAAAACGGATAAATATCTGAAAAATTGGTAAAACAAACGAAATTGCAGACGGCGGGCCCCCTACAACTTTATTTATATAGAAGATTCAATTTTGATTAAGATATTCAGGAAACCGTGTTTATTTCAGTCTTTCAATGCAAACACTTGCCCTGTATCTGTGGTAGATGTTAGGTGATCTGCAAGAGTAATGAAATACGAGACAAGGTAAAGTAGTGTGACGTTTGGCGTGCATGTTCGAGCACAGACAAGTGCAAATAAAACAACTTTGCTTCTAAGAACAACTCGCATAAGAAACAGGCCGTGAGAACTTCTGGCTAGGTACACACGACACGACTCGTGTCTGTTGACATGGCTGAGGCTCCTCCAGTCTGAGATGGGGGTAAAAAAGATAAATACTAAATTCGTTGTGAAGAACACATCTTGTTTAAAACTGAATTAATGTTGGATTTCGAATAATAAATAATTTAGAACGCACTGCTTCTGATCTAAATGGGCTTATTGTTTTAATATAATTTTAATCTATTTTAACTTAACCTAATTTAATTCATATTATTATTATTATTATTATTATTATTATTATTATTATTATTTCGATTTTGGAACACTTTGGACCACGGTAAACAATTAACTTGCTTGTTAGTCCTTTTTGCTTCTCCTTGAACGTTTTCATAATTTTGTTGTGGTTCCTGTCCTCTGAGCATATGTTCTTGGACTTTTCATTTTGCTTTTCCTGGATCCCCTTGAATCTGGAAACTTATCTCTATTAAATATTTATTTTGGATTGATACCAACTTCTTCCATGTCCTTTCTTGTTTCGTCTAAGCATTTAGCAGTTGTTTTTAATTTGATGATGTATTTAAACATTTCCTTTGTTATTTGACACTTGTTCATTGTTGTGAGGTGTCCATCAATCTCCAGTCTCCTCTTATGCATGTTGTCCGTGATCTTCTCTGTATATCTGTATACATCTTCATTGTTCCCCTTCCTCCATGTACAAATCATTTCTTTTATCGGGTCCTAATATATTTCTCAATCTCTTTCTTTCTTCTCCAGCTCATCCATTTCCCGTTACTTATCCCGTATCAGACATTCTGAACTGTAAAGTCTCTCTGGCTTCATAACCGTGGTACAGTGTCTGATCTTTGCCCTGTAAGATATTGTTCTTTTGTTGTATCTATTCTGTGCTGCTCAATTAACTAACTCCATTTTTCTGGTCCTTCCCTTACTTGCTTCTTTATCAAGCCCATTCGGCTGGATCCATTCACCAAGATATTTAAATATATCTGACCTCTTGACTTTCCCATACTTTGTTTCCAGATTGTTTTCTTTATTATATTCGTATTCTAGGTTCTGTGTCTTTTCATATGCGAACTTGAGTCCTGCTTTCTCTGCGATTTCATGTACTTTTTCGAGCATAATTTGGGCCTCCTTATCATTATTATTATTATTATTATTATTATTATTATTATTATTATTATTATCATTATCATTATCATTATTATTATCATTATTATTATTATTATCATTATTATCATTATTATTATTATTATTATTATTATTATTATTATTATTATTATTATTATTATTATGAGTATATCATATAAATACAAAAATAATATTCACATATATAGGGAGATCGGAAACAACGTAAACCGGGTATATGAGCGTTATAGGGTTGGTAGTACTGATAAACAATTTGAAAAAAATAATTTGATATCTAGCGCCGTTTTTATGTTATCAGCTGTCGAAGTTGGCCAATCTGATCGCTTCTCTGATGAATTCAAATGGACATTGCGAGGCGATGTTTCTAAATCTGCACATGGCTTAAGACCGGCTTCAAAGCGATACCGAAAAATCAGCATCAAACAAAAACACACCATGGGTTTTATCCGATGTCATCGTAGCTCATTTGCTATGGCGCGATTCTGTTTGCTGTGAGGTCCATGTTCAAATCCCTCGCACGGCGAAATTTTCTTTTCTCGATTGGTGCTTTCAAGCTGACCGTAAGCCACGTGCAGAGTCAGCGATGTTCTTTATTGAGACCACTGCCTCAGGTGCTGTATAGACAATAATAATAATAATAATAATAATAATAATAATAATAATAATAATAATAATAATGCTTTTACGTCCCACTAACTACTTTTTTCACCGAGCGAGTTTGCCGTGCGGTTAAGGGCGCGCAGCTATGAGCTTGCATCCAGGAGATAGTGCGTCTGAACCCCACTGTCGGCAGTCCTGAAGATGGTCTTCCGTGGTTTTCCATTTTCACTCCAGGCAAATGCTGGGGCTGTACCTTAATTAAGGCCACAGCCGCTTCGTTCCCACTCCTAGACCCTTCCTGTCCCATCGTCGCCGTAAGACCTACCTGTGTCGATGCGACGTAAAGCAAATTAAAAAAACTACTTTTTTGGCGGTTTTCAGTGACACTAAGGCGCCGGAATTTTGTCCCGTGGGAGTTTTACGTGCCAGTAAATCTACCGACACGAATATGACGTATTTGAGCACCTTCAATTACTACCGGACTGAGCCAGGATCGAACCTGAAGTTGGGGTCAGAAAGCCTGCGCCTCAATTGCATAGACAAACGTCTCAAATCTTCTAATTATGTTCTCTCTGGATACTCAGAAAATACGTGCTTTATTGTTTTGTTTTTCTTAGCACCACAATCACAGTGAGGTGAGGGAAGGTCGTACAACTTGTACAGTGAGCCGGTACATAACTTACACCATGAATGGATCGAATTCTGTTCAGCTTGGACCAAAGCCCCCTGGGCACATCAAACTCGGATACAGGTACCGTCATGCAGTTGGATGTCATGTCACCGAATTCTGAAGAAACGAAAAACTACCAATCAGATGACAGTGTCTTTTGAAACCAACGTTCAGAGCTACTACACAGCACTGAGCTGTGCAAGTAGGTGGGTGTCTTGATCAAATTGTATAGACTATATCAGAAGATCACCGTGAATTAGCAGGTGCTGATCTCTGCAGGTCTTTATTATTATTATTATTATTATTATTATTATTATTATTATTATTATTATTATATTATATTATATTATATTATATTATATTATATTATATTATATTATATTATATTATATTATACTATATTTGCTCACTTCAAACATTGATATAGGAATTAGAAAGATGTTTTTGAAGACTTTCGTGTGGAGCGTGGCATTGTATGGAAGTGAAACATGGACGATAACTAGCTCAGAAAGAAAGAGAATAGAAGCTTTTGAAATGTGGTGTTACAGAAGGATGCTGAAGGTGAGATGGATAGATCGGATCACGAATGAAGACAAACTGAATCGAACTGGTGAGAGGAGATCGATTTGGCTAAATTTGACGAGAAGAAGAGACAGAATGATAGGGCACATCTTAAGACACCCAGGACTTGTTCAGCTGGTTTCTGAAGGAAGTGTTGGTGGTAAGAACGGTAGGGGTAGACCAAGGTATGAATATGACAAGCAGATTAGAGCAGATGTAGGATGCAATAGTTACGTAGAAATGAAAAGGTTAGCACAGGACGGAAGGGGGGGGGGGACATGGAGGGCTGCATCAAGCCAGTCAATGGTCTATGGACTGATGACTCAAACAACAACATTATTATTAATGTAGTCCGTCTCTGTGGAGTAGCGGTTAGTGTGATTAACTGCTACCCCCAGAGGTCCGGGTTCGATTCCCGGCTTTACCACGAAGTTTGGAAAGTTATTCGAGGGCTGGAACGGAGTTCACTCAGCATAGGGAGGAAACTGAGTAGATAGGGGTACGATTCCCACCTCAGCCATCCTCGAAGTTGTTTTCCGTGATTTCTTCACTTCTCCTCGAGGCAAATGCCGGAATGGTAACTAACTTAGGCCACGGCCGCTTCCTTCCCTCTTCCTTTTCTATCCGTTCCAATCCTTTCATCCCCCCAAAAGACCCCTGTTCAGCATAACAGAGGAGGCAGCCTGGGCGAAGTACTGGTCCTCCTTCCAGTTGTATCCCTCCGACCCAAAGTCTCAAGCCCCAAGACACTGCCCTTGAGGTGGTAGATTTAGGATCCTATGCTTAGTCCGAGGGAAAAACCAACCCTGGAGGGTAAACGTATTAAGACAGACAGACAGACAGACAGACAGACAGACAGACAGACAGACAGACAGACAGACAGACAGACAGAAAGATATATACACAATGCTCATTCCAATCAGTGCCACAGAGTAGGAGTAATCAGCCCAAAGGTGTGGTTGGAAATAAATTGAATACATGTGGAATTAATGGCGCAAGACATTGTTATGTGTAAAAACGTTTATTTCTATAAAGCTAGGCTTATTTGTTTAACCCGCGGAAGTGGAGATCAAGTTAAAAGCGGACAAGTATTTCCGTCATTGCGCGCTCAAGCGTGATCGTCGTGTTGTAGTTACAGGGACCGCAGCGTGATGCCAGATGGACTTTCACTTAAAATATCTAGTCACTTAATCCGTTCGCTTCGGTTAGTTCGAAAAAATAAAGATCGAAGAGCTTTAGATGATATTCGCCGGCTTTCTCCATCACGAGGTTATTCAAATGCACGGTCACATTCATGAGAGAGCGTGAAAGGAATTCTAGCTGTGTCTCACCAAATAGAACCACTTGTCAAGTCTCGGATGTTTGATTGCCTCCGTTCTGGGGTCGCGTGTCCAAACCACGGGTGGGCTGTCCTCGTAGGTGAACGGCTTACCTGGAAAAAAAAAAAATAGAAAACCGTTAGGAACATTCGGTCAGCTGTATGAAAACTACTCAGTAAAATACAAATAAATTTGAAATGAGCCACATATTAACACCCTTTTATCATAAACTAGCTGATGTACCCGTGCTTCGCTACGGGATTCTTAGAAAGGCTGTTTTCGTGATTTTCTTAACTGAAGTCAACTTAGGCCATTACAAAAACTTAAGTAGGAATGTAGTAATTAAAAGTGATGTTATCATACAAAATACTCGATCAAATGAAGAACCGCACATTATTCCGTTAAATATGCACACTGCTCATTCCAATCAGTGCCTCAGAGTAGGGATTAAATAGCTCGAATGCTATGGTGAACCAGTGTTTTACGTACCAGTAATATCAGAAAGTTTGTGAACCAGGGGAATGGTATGCTGAAGAAGAAAGTTTTCCAGCTCCTCATCTATTTCCCGCCAATATTCAGGCAGGATGTTATACCTGGCACGACCAGGCCGTGCGGTTAAGGGCGCACAACTGTGAGCTTGCATCCGGGAGGTAATGGGTTCGAACCCCCTGTCGACAGCCTTGAAGATGGTTTTCCGTGGTCTTCCATTTTCATACCAGGCAAATGCTGGGGCTGTACCGTAATTAAGGCCGGGGCCTCTTCCTTTGCACTCCTAGCCCTTTTTCTATCCCATCGTCGCCATAAGGCCTATCCTTGTCGGTGCGACGTAAAACAAATTTTAAAAAACTCTGTTTACAACAGTAATCCCATCTATCGGAGATGAGTTGCAACATCTCAACAAACAATAGTCAGTGTAATGTTATTGTTGATCAATGTTATTAGCTTTCTGTATTGTAGTCCTTCACATTTAGTTTTCTTTCGACTCTGCGATATTAGGGCGTCTTACAAAAGTATTTATAGCATAGACTGTAGTTCCTTATTCCCCGACTATGCATACCGATTTTCATTAAATTCTGTTTACCCATTTTCTCGGGACTCGGCGCTGATATGTACTTATCAACAAAAAACAAAATTCATGAATATCTCTGTTATCATAGCCGGTACGGTAAAAATGTGTAAGACTTCGGAAATGTAATACTGTATAACTTTAGTTACGTAGTATTTGGCGATAGGACCACTAATAACACACATATTTGAGAATTAAATTTCAGGCCTTCCCCTAAACTACCATTTCACTCAGCGTGAAAAAATTATTTATAGCCTAGATTATAGCAACTTATTCCCCGACTTTGCATGCCGATTTTCATTAAGATAGGACCACTGATAACATGTATATTTGAGAATTAAATTTTAGGCCTTCCCTTTAACTACCATTTCTCTCGGCGTGAATAAGATTAATTATGACCTAGATTATAGCAACTTATTGCCCGACTTAGCTTACCGATTTCCAATAAGATACGACCACTAATCAATATCTGAGAATTACATTTTAGGCCTTCCCCTAAGCTTCCATTTTTCTCAGCGTGAATAAGATTAGTTATAGCCTAGATTGTAGCGACTTATTCTCGGACTTTACATACCGAGTTTCATTAAGATAGGGCCATTAGTAACAAATATTTGAGAATTAAATTTTAGGCCTTCCCGTAAACTACCATTTCTCTCGGCGTGAATAAGTTTATTTATGGCCTAGATTGTAGCGACTTACTACCAGGCTTTACATACCGATTTTCATTAAATTCTCTTCAGTCGTTTTCTCGTGATGCGTGTACATACATACATACATACATACATACATACATACATACATACATACATACATACATACATACATTACATACATACAGGCAGAAATTACGGAAAATTAAAAAGTGCATTTCTTTGTTAGTATGGACATGACCGATACAGAAATACCATCATTTTTAAATTCTGTGCAATGTACAGACAAAATCCTTATTTTATACAGTATATATAGATTTTTCGTAGGTCTTCAAAGAGGACTGGACTGTTTCTTTATTAGACAGGAGTGTATTCCAAACTAACGAATATATACAGCGTGATTCAGCCAAGTTGTCCAACTTAAGTATCTTCTGGTCCGTTAATGGTATAGACATTCATGGACCATGGAACAGGATATAAAAGGCCTAGGAATGGGTAGGAAGCGGCCGTGGCCTTAATTAAGGTTTTAAGGGGCTCATAAAATACTGTCCTATTCCTCTCGATCACATACAGTACGTAATTACTAATACTAATTTCACCCAATAGAACAATTCAGTGATGTGCTTACTCTGCAAATCAGACGAGTACTTTCGGGGATATTAAATGTGTCGGTATTGCACAGAACGCGATGCGCCACTCGCTCTGATGGCCAGTGTATTGTCCTCCTGCATGACTCACCCTCCTTGTTGACAACCACATAACCGACCGTTTTCCACACACAGCATCTTTTGACGGTATTGAGCTTGTCAACATGTTTGACGGCCAGCCACACTCGTAACAATAAAATTAGAATATACTTTCGCAAGAAACTAAATGGGCGAGTTTTGTTTCATTTTACATTTGAATGTGTACATTAATTTAGTTTTCTCAGGGTCGGCACTACTGAAAAAGTACAGTACTTACTTAACTCGACTTACTGCCTGTTGCTAACGTAGATCGATCTTTCATGTTGGCTTTAAGGAGGACCAAAGCGCCCGAAAATAATTTTGTCCGTTAAGTTTGCATCTGTCCGCCTCTGTGGTGTAGTGGTTAGTGTGATTAGCTGCCACCCTCGGAGGCCCGGGTTCGATTCCCAGCTCTGCCACGAAATTTGAAAAGTGGTACGAGGGCTGGAACGGGGTCCACTCAGCATCGGCAGGTTTACTGCGTAGAGTTGGGTTCGATTCCCACCTCAGCCATCCTGGAAGTGGTTTCCCGCGGTTTCCCACTTATCCTCCAGGGAAATACCAGGATGATACCTAACTTAAGGCCACGACCGCTTCCTTCCCTATCCCTTCCAATCTTCCCATCCTCCGACAAGGCCTCTGTTCAGCATAGCAGGTGAGGCCACCTGGGCGAGGTACTGGTCATTCTCCCCAGTTGTATCCCCCGACCCAAAAGTCTCACGCTCCTGGACACTGCCCTTGAGGCGGTAGAGGTGGGATCCCTCGCCGAGTCCGAGAGAAAAACCAACCCTGGAGGGTAAACAGATTGATAATAAAAATAATAATAAGAAGAAGAAATGTGCATCTATTCTTTCCAATCACCATGTCATTCATTGGATTTTGAAGTTGTTGATTTCATCTGATGTACTAAGTACTCACGAGAAAGACAATACAGAACTGAAATTATTACAATTTCACTGTGTTATCTGGTCTTTTTCTGATTCAACGGCAATGAACCGAAAGCTTTGTAACTCCCAAATGCTATAGGCCTACAACATACTGCTCTTTTCTCCGGGCACCCTCGAGATAATGGCGAGGTACAGTCACTCCCATAAATATTCGGCCACTGATAAAATCCGCGAAAAAGTGATGACAATAACGCAACCATGAGCAGGAAGTGAAACCAAGTGTGTCTAAGTAATGGAACTACATGTGGTTGCTTATGCTGAAGAGGAATCAGGGAGCATTGATTTACATTATGCTCTAAAAGAAAGGATATTGCTCACATGGGTGAAATGACACGCCTCAAAAATATTCGGTCACCCGGAAAGGCCAGGATTGCCGTTGTGTTCATTGACAGAGACAGAGCAGATAGCGTTGCAAAACTTTCAGTTCAGAAATGCGGTGCCGCAAGACACATCGTGCCGAAGTCATTCGCTGTAGTGTAGCGGACAGGTATCAAATAAAGGTGCAAAAGACAATACCACGTTTGAAGAACGCCAGCTCGTGATATTCCATCATGCTCGAGGTAAATCGCATAGAAAGATATCGCACATGCTTAACATAGCAGAATAATACTTGGAGATATAATCAGACGATTCAAAAATGAATACAGAATTGATTCGGTTCCTCGCACAGGCAGACCAAGAAGGCTGACATAACGACAGGAGCGGTTTGTGCTTCGGAATGGGAAACGAAATCCATAAATTAGTGCTCAGAAAGTGGTAGCAGCTGTCTTAGAGGAGTGTAGAAAGAAAGTGGGTACTGCAACCGTGCGAAGAGCACTGCGAAGGAATGAGTTACTTGGGAGAAGAGCTAGGAGGAAACCATTCATTAGCGCGGTATATGGAAAGAAGCGGTTAGAGTTCGCAAAACCTACGTAACCAAACCCAGTGCTTGGTGGAAGGATGTGTTGTTTGTTGATGAGTTAAAGTTCAACGTGTTTGGGTCCGATGGAAAGCAATTGGTGTGGCGGAAACGTCACGAGGTACTGAAAACAAGCAATTTACAAGCAACAGTAAAACATGGCGAAGGAAGTGCAATGGTGTGGGGATGTGTTGCATCGAACAGGGTTGGTGCACTGAGTTTCACTGAACATATTTTGACAAAAGAGGTCTATTTGGCTATCCTCAAAAACAATTTGCGATAATCTGCGGAACAACTTGGTATACAACATACTTTAAAATTCTACCAAGATAACGACCCCAAGCACAAATCGTAACTTCTCAGGGAGTGGATGCTGTACAACTGTCCGAAGGTTTTGGAGACTCCACCACAATCACCCCACCTGAACCCCATCGAGAATGTGTGCAGTCAAATGAAGGCAGCTCTGCAATTCCGGCCGACAAGTTCCCTCACAGACTTGAAGAGGAGGCTGTTACAAGAATGGGCGGAATTAAGCCCTGATTATATCAAGAAAGTTATCGCCAGTATGCCGAATCGACTGGAAGAAGTCATAAAACATGAAGGTGGACCTACAAAGTACTGAATGTGTAACAGGGTTGTGAATTATGCGAGTTTATGTTACTTTTTTGTACAGTGGCCGAATATTTTTGAGGCGGCACTGGAATTATTGCTTATATTTAAATGTACGACAAATGGCGTACTAATGACTGCCAGAAGAGTTTGACTTATATCACAATGTGTCTATAAGGTTGTATTATGTTTTCCTACATGTTTCGTTGTATTATACATTATCATTATAGTGTAAGAATAATTATCCAATACAAGTCTATCAAAAATCAGAGTGACCGAATATTTATGGGAGTAACTGTATGTGTACTTATCAACACGGCGTGAGTCAAGCACGAGAACTTTGCGCCCGGCATGAAGGCGAGTGGTGCATCTCTTTCTGTCTAAAGCCTACACATTTGAAACCCTATAATATTTAAAGATAAGAATGTCATAATGTTCCCCATTGAACGTTCAACCTTTTCAATACAAGTATAATTAGAAATGTAATGCTACATTCCTATTTGATTACATGCGGTACCGGTTTCGACCACTGTTCCGGTTCATCATCAAGCGTTCACTTAAAATATAAAGAGCAAAGCATATATTTCACCAGTTGCCGTTCATGACGCACTATAGCACTTTAGAAATTAGCGCTGCGTGTTGAAAGTTCCCAAAAACCTGAACAAATAGAGGCTCAATCACATAAATGAAGCCAGAAGCAAGTTCTGGAAGAGCAGCAGGACATACGTGCTGGCCGGCACTGTGCTTCCAAATGTTTATGAAACTCTATGAAAAATTATATAGTTAAAGGATCAAGCCTCAAACGCTGCTACGTGCGATATCGTACAATACACTTTAATATACTTGACGATATAAATATATATTAATGTTTTTATAGAATCTTGTATGTCAGATTCTCGAAGTTTGGAAATGAAGAACAGTTGACATAAAAACAACTGTGAAAAGAACAAGTTAAAAAACGCGATATTCTCTAATATTCTAATATTTCTTTCGATCACATGCGTAATCTATATATATAAAACAAGAGTTTTGTCTGTACATTGCTCAGAATTTGAAAAGAATGGTATTTCTGTATCGGTCATGTCCATAGTAACAAGAAAATGTACTTTTTACTTTTCCGTAATTTCTGTCTGTCTGTCTGTCGATCTGTCTGTATGTATGTACACGCATCACGAGAAAACGGCTGAAGAGAATTTAATGAAAATCGGTATGTAAAGTCGGGGGATGAACCGCTACAATCTAGGCTATAAATAATTTTATTCACGCCGAGTGAAATGGTAGTTTAGGGGAAGGCCTTAAATTTAATTCTCGAATATTTATATTATTAGCGGTCCTATCGATAAATACTATATAAATAAAGTTATATAGAATTAAATTTCCAATCAATTATGTCTTATACATTTTTACCGTACCGGCTCTGATAACACAGATATTAATGAATTTGTAGTTTTGTTGCTAAGTCCATATCAACGCCGAGCCACGAGAAAATGGGTTAACAGAATTTAATGGAAACCGCTATATAGAGTCGGGGAATAAGAAACTGCAGTCTAGGCTGTAAATAATTTTATTCGTCCGAGATGAAATGGTAGTTTAGGGGAAGGCGCCTAAAATTTAATTTTTAAATACCGGTACCTATGTTATTGGTGCTATCAAGAAGTACGGTACTACATAACAAAAGTTATAGACAATACAATTTCCGATCATTTATGTTTCATTCAGTTTTACTGTACCGACTATGATAAGAGTGGTATTTCAGAAGGCCTACAATATTGAAAGCGCACAACACTGATCAACAATAACTTTACATTGACTATTGTTTGTTACTGATCAACAATAACTTTACATTGGCGATTGTTGTGATGTTCTTCGTTTCTTATGGTCCCGCTCAACTCCGATAGATGGGATTACTACTGCGTACCGAGTATAACAGCCCGACTGAACATTAGCGAGAAATAGCTGGGGAGTTGGAAAACTTTCTTCTTTAGCATGCCATTCCTCTGGTTCATGTAGCCTCCGTGGCTCAGACGCAAGCGCGTCGGCCTCTCACCGCTGGTAACCGTGGTTCAAATCCCGGTCACTCCATGTGAGATTTGTGCTGGACAAAGTGGAGGCGGGACATGTTTTTCTCCGGGTACTAAGGTTTTCCCTGTCATCTTTCATTCCAGCAACACTCTCCATTCTCATTTCATAGCATCTATCAGTCATTATCAAATTACTTTGGGAGTGGCGAACCCATCGTACTAACAGCCTATATATGTGCTTCATTTATTACATTCCTGACCCGGTCAATGACTGGAAAACAGGTTGTAAGTTTTCATTTTCTTTTTCCTCTGGTTCATACATTTTCTGATACTGCAGGTACGTAACACACTGGTTCATCATAGTATTCCAGTTATTCGATCCCTACTCTGACGCGCTGTTTTGAATGAGCTGTATGCACACTTACGGCAGAGGCTAACTTAGTAGTAGTAGTAGTAGTAGTAGTAGTAGTAGTAGTATGACCTGGTCTAGAATTACTATTTAAGCCTATTTCCAATTATACCACTACAATTCACTAAATAACTCAAAAGTCAACCCTGAAAAGAGCCGTTTCTTAAGAAAGGTTTCTTCCTCTTCACTGTTATTAAATTCTACATTCATTTAATTCCAAATTAGCAGTGAAGAGGGGGTTTCTCCTCTGGCTTGGAGGAAAAAATTGCCTCCAAATCAGATAGGTTTTTCCGTTCCCATTGTAGTGAATTGAGATTTTCCGACTCATCGGGTACTCTTCGGAAACAGATTAGTAAAAAGGCATAGTTTTTGCCCTGGGACTCTTCACTATTCGCCTCCCCCCCTCCCCCCGCACCGCAGAAAAAAAGACGAAGAGTGTTCACGGATCAGAACTGTCTGCGACTTGGTCATTCCAGCTCTGGAATTCCAGCATAGTACTGTTCGTTAAAAGTGAGAAAGTGTGTGGTCTTTCATTTGATGGAGTATTTCATATCAAAGTATTGCTTTTAATCGCGCCATTCCTACTGACGTCATTGCAATGACCTATGTTCATTTTAGTTGGAAAAAACCACTAAGACAATCTTTCTGAGGATGTAAAATGGCTGGTGGAGAGTGAGTGTCTGCCATTATAATGAAAACTCCCCAACCTGGTGGTAACTGATGGTAGGCAAGCGGGCCTATCATTACAATAAAAATTCCCTAACACAGTCGTCATATGAGAAAAAACGTTTGGTGACTTCCCCGTCATGTTTCTAGGGTAACGTTAAGAGCTATGCAATTTAATACAATCTTGCCACAACGTGTACATTACCTAGCCTAGAATTCTGTATACAATGTAGAATTCCGTAGCGAAGCACGGGTACATCAGCTAGTATTCTAATATTGCGCTGTTTAACGTTTTACTTTTCATGAACTGTATCCTTCCATACGATCAAACGAATGTTATAGATCAGGGGTTTCCAAACGGCGGCCCGCGAATCCATATTTCATAGCTTGTTCAGAAATGCATTAATTTTTATACCCCTTATAGATCCAAGCCAGAACTAATTCATTATTTAATATTATTTCCTCTGTATAAGTACTGAATTGATCTCAATAGATTAGAAAAAAATTAAAATCCAAATTTCACTCTTTTATGCGATTTATTAAATATTTGCTTTACGTCGCACCGACACAGATAGGTCTTATGGCGACGATGGGATAGGAAAGACGTAGGAGTGGGAAGGAAGAGGCCGTGGCCTTAGTTAACGTACAACCCCAGAATTTGCCTGGTGTGAAAATGGGAAAACACGGGAAACCATATTCAGGGCTGCCGACAGTGGGGTTCGAACCCACTATCTCCCGGATGCAAGCTCACAGCTACGCGACTCAAACCGCATGGCTACTCACCAGGTAAAATGCGATTGTAAAATAAAGTTTTAAACAATTAAACTTATGAAGCCTTCATTTCAGTTGAACTATCCATAACAGTTCACATTAGTGCCTCTGTTCTCTTTGCAGAATTTTACGAAAATTGGCCTGTTACTAAAGTGCGGTGGGCGATCATGACTAAGATTTCCAATGTGGACCTCGAGCCTTTAAAGTTAGAAACCCGCTGTTATAGATAATAAACAACTGGCAACCAGTTGAAGACGAAAACACTCTTTGTCCTTTTCTCAAAAACATATTACTTGTGACTCCTCGTTTAAAAAATATTTCGATAGCTGCAGTCGCTGAAGTGCGACCAGTATCCAGTATTTGGGAGATAGTAGGTTCGAACCCCACTGTCGGCAGCCCTGAAAATGGTTTTCCGTGGTTTCCCCATTTTCACACTAGGCAAATGCTGGGGCTGTACCTTAATTAAGGCCACGGCCGCTTCCTTCCCACTCCAGCCCTTTCCCGTCCCATCGTCGCCATAAGACCTATCTGTGTCGGTGCGACGTAAAGCAACTAACAACAACAAAAAAAACATGATTCAGTTATCATTATGGACAACATTCAACCAAAATATGTTCTGAGTATTTAAAACAGAATGGCAGTTTCCTGCCCTATAAAGGGCAGTAAGTGCCGAGGTGACGAATTGGTGAAGCCTTTACCTAACATTCTTCCAGTGACCCCTTGAACTGTGACGGAAATTATGATGATGGTGATGATGATTATTGTTGTTTAAAGGAGCCCTACATTTATGTCATCGGCCCTTAATGGAAGGAGATGAAGCGAAATGTAATGATAATTAATTTCTTTTAAATATTCACTGACCAGAATTTAAAAAATGTTGATGAAAAATTGATTTAGAATAAGCACTGAATCTAATTCGCAATGATTTATTATCTTATTCAATTTATTGAGAAATAAATTAAAACAGAATATGGATGCTGACTGCTCGTCATCTCGTAGGATGAGGGAAGAGGTACTCGGAAGTTTCGGACTACGGCGCGCCGGGCTGAGTAGCTCAGACGGTTGAGGCGCTGGCCTTCTGACCCCAACTTGGAAGGTTCGATCCTGGCTCAGTCCGGTGGTATTTGAAGATGCCCAAATACGCCAGTCTCGTGCCGGTACATTTACTGGTACGTAAAAGAACTCCTGAGGGTCCAAATTCCGGCACCTCTGCATCTCCAAAAACCGGAAAAGTGTAAAAGTAGTTAATGGGACGTAAGCCATTATTATTATTATTATTATTATTAGTATTATTATTATTATTATTATTATTATTATTATAGACTACAGCGCACATCGGCCAGGTCCACGCACTCCGTAAGGATGTGTAACACGGTAAGACTGTGACGGAGATTTTCCATTACATTTTTACGGCATTACTAATCACGGCTAGATATAAACACAACTGTACAGAGAGAAGCACGCACGCTGTATTTCCGGTAGCGAGTACGCGGAAATACACGACAGATGTTGGAACACTACACGCAGGTGTCATTAGTACGTTGATGGAATAACCCGATACTGTCTTGTGAGTGCAACTAGCTGCATTTGGTTCTCAGTGGAAACTGGTCTCCAATGAACGACCTTCACTCAATAATTTACTACAATAACGGTTCGAATAATAATAATAATAATAATAATAATAATAATAATAATAATAATAATAATAATAATAATAATAATAATAATAATGCTATTTGCTTTACGTCCCACTAACTACTTTTACGGTCTTTGGAGACGCCGAGGTGCCGGAATTTAGTCCCGAAGGAATTCTTTTACGTGCCGGTAAATCTACCGACACGAGGCTGTCATATTTGAGCACCTTCAAATACCACCGGACTGAGCCAGGATCGAACCTGCCAACTTGGGGTTAGAAGGCCAGCGCCTTAACCATCTGAGCCACTCAGCCTGGCACAATAACGGTTCGTTAAGAACTATACAATTATATAAAGCCAAGCCAACTACGATATAGGCTTCTGTAGAAGGCTTCCACCATCCTGTAAACTCTGCATCAAATGGGATAGAATTGTTGGGATTATGCAGTCTCTCATTGTCTCCAACTTGCTACTCCTCTATCAATCAATACTGATCTGCATTTAGGGCAGTCGCCCAGGTGGCAGATTCCCCATCTGTTGTTTTCCTAGCCTTTTCTTAAACGATTTCAATGACAATGGAAATTTATTGAACGTCTCTCTTGGTAAGTTATACCAATTCCTAACTCCCCTTCCTATAAACGATTATTTGGCCCAATTTATCCTCTTGAATTCCAACTTTATCTTCATACTGTGATCCTCCTTACTTTTTCAGGCACCACTCAAACTTTCGTCTACTGATGTCATTCCAAGCCATCTCCCCGCTGACAGCTCGGAACATACCACTTAGTCGAGCAGCTCGTCTCCTTTCCAAACTTTGCAACATTTTTGTAACGCTACTCTTTTGTCGGAAATCACCCAGAACAAATCGAGCTGCTTTTCTTTGCATTTTTCAAGTTCTCGAATCAAGTAATCCTGATGAGGGTTCCATACACTGGAACCATACTCTAGTTGGGGTCTTACCAGAGACATACGCCCTCTCCTTTATATCCTTGCTACAACCCATAAACACCCTCATAACCATGTGTAGAGATCTGTAGCCTTTATTTACAATCCCATTTATGTGATTACTCCAATGATGATCTTGCCTTATATCAACACCTAGGTACTTACAATGATCCCCAGAAAGAACTTTCACCCCATCAACGCAGTAATTAAAACTGAGAAGACTTTTCCTATTATTTTGTTGAAACTCACAACCTGACTTTTAACCCCGTTTACCACCATACCATTGCCTGCTGTCCGTATCGAGGTCATTTTGCAGTTGCTCACAATCTTGTAACTTATTTATTACTCTGTACAGAATAACATCATCTGCAGAAAGCATTATCTCTAATTCTAATTCTTTACTCATATCATTTATATATATATACACACCGAGAATAAGGAGAAGGATTGAGGTACTACTGTTTATTCTTGCTGTTCACAGGATGTCATTAGGTGAACGTGGAGCTCGCCTCGTACTGTGAGGCTCTGGGTTCGATTCCTAGCCAGATCATGTTTTTTAACTGGGCTCGTTCGAGATCCACTCAGAGGAGCTATCTGACGGTGATATAACGGCCGAGTGTATTAGTCTAAGGTCTCGAAATCCACCAATAACAACTGCAATAGAATTGGAGAATACCAACTTCAATATAACTAATAAATGGCAGGGAAGACAAGATACTAGGCCTGGGTTAACTCTGCCACAAATTGGTTCGTTGCCGCCTCCTGGATTTGAGCTCCTCGTAAATCCTGGTATACTCTTAGCAGCAGAGGTGCCAACCTTTGAAGTGGGTTTTCAGTAATCCCCCTTAAAATAAAAAAGTATCGCCTACCTTCTCCATAATGACATCTCTTTTGCCCTTCATGACAACAATCTGAAGTACGGGTATTTCATATTACACAGTAAAATTTGCACAATACCAGTTAGTTCTGTTATAAAATATTCTCTGTAGCTTGTTTCGCACCCAGCAGCTGCTTTTCAGTGTGGATTTCCTTGAAGCATCCTTCCCCCGGTGCTGGAATCCTCGCCTTCTGAACCATAAAGATTCCAATGTAGATATGCTCAATTTAGACCTGAATTCCCTCAGATTTTTCCTACCAACACCGAAAACCCTTTCTGTGGGAGAGTTACAGTCAGATACACTTAACACTATAAATACAATATTACCTAAGGTTCTATAAAGGAGATGAGCTCTTTCAATCACAATGATTTTCAACGCTCAGGGGTAACAAACGGAAGTGACGATCGAAGAATCGTTACCAACTCACAAGCGCTGAAAAGAGAAGGGTTGAGCAATAACGCTCGAAAGGTTTCATTTTTTCCCCCTTTTCTTTTTCTCCTCGTAGAAATTTGTTTTTGTGACACTGTCGCTTTTTCGTAATAATATCCCCTTTGACCGTAATGCCGTAATCGTGAGGTGAAATCCGTAATAATTACGGATAATCCGTAATAGTTGGCACCTCTGTAGTAGGATACGATCGGACCATGGTAACTGCGCAGATTTCCACTGCAAATGGTAAGGAACTCCTAAACAGAACTGCAATTGTGGTGCCTCTAAGCAGACCATCCAACATATCACCGAGTGCCCAAAAAGAAAGTACAGTGGCGATATAAGCGATTTTGCTTGTGCCGTTTCCAGAGGCTATTAGTTACACAAACATAAACAACCTGGACACAAAGATATACAGTAGTTTGCTTTCCAAAATTATATGTGCATGTATTGCATCTGTAAAGCCAGACGCTAAATAAATACATGAATAAATAAATAAAGAAAGAAAGAAAGAAAGAAAGAAAGAAAGAAAGAATGAAAGAAATCTATATATAGTTGTAGAAAATATTTCTAACATGGAAATAGAGCATTTACGGACCCATGTTTTCTTAACGATTTTCTACTTTACGTCGCTCGGACGCAGACAGGTTTTGTGGCGACCATGGTATAGGAAAGTCCTAGGAGTGGGAAGGAAGTAGCCGTGACCTTAATTAAGGTACAGCCCCAGCATTTGCCTGGTGTGAAAATGAGAGACCACGGAAAACCATCTTCAGGACTGCCGACAGTGGAGCTCGAGCCCACTATCTTCGGGATGCAGGCTCACAGCTGCGGGCCCTTAACCACACGGCCAACTCGCCCGGTCGGATCCAAGTTAACATACAGTATTTCTTCTTCTACGTGTGACGAATATGTCCTGAATGTTTGGCCCTACTTCACTGTTACACCCTTCACACTTCACTGTTAACGCATTTGCATTCGCACTAATCTCGCCATCCTCATCAGGGAACGAACCCGTTATCTTGGAAATTGAAGGTCAGCTACTAATAGACTGTACCACTGAGCTCAGGTTTAAAAGGCCAATTCTGACAAAGAAAAAGTAGCAGATGCCAGAGAATCCTAACTTCACTAACAATACAGTAACATGCAGGAAGAACTACTGTCAAAGCGGCCGAAAGAGCCATCACTTCCTGATCATTGTATGCGGAGACCGGCATCGGTTGTTACCAGATTTTCCCACACAGACAATCGGTTTCCTTAACCCATAGCGCAAGAGCTAGACTTTAACTGAATTCGAATCTAATCGATTAATTATTCTCGCGCTTTGACCATCGCCGCTCCAACGACTCTTCCGGGTTTATCGTGTATTGTCCATTCAGTCGCCGAGATTAGCTTTTCCAACTCTCTATGGATACGTTTCTTCTGCAAGGCCCATTGAAGAATATAACATGAATCTCACAACCATCCAGATGGCAATCAGCGGATAACACAACAATCTGATTGTTACAAGGTTATTGGACAATCTTTACAGTCTCCTCAACAGCACAGAATTTCTCACCAGCTGCATTAACACCTGGGGGACAAACAATGATATTGATGCCTCGGCATCTGAAAGACTGGATTATGCTGAAGGATCATTCCTAATTTTCTACACGTTCATAGACAAATTACTTTATTATGATGTGAAAAGGAGAAGCAATTCAAGTTTATAACGCAGTAACGGTATTTCTGTATAGCCTTAGTCAATGGACGTCTGGTTGACCTCCCTTCTAGCAACTTGATTAGCCTTCCCGGAGCTGTAACCCATACAGCTAACTGTTGATTAAGCCGTGTGTTGAGAGAGAAATGTTATAAAATCATTGTTTACTATGTCGAGAAATAATGGAAGAGAATCGTCTATTGAGAGTATGTTGGCGAACTGACGCACATAGAATTAAATATTCAGGTGGTGAATGGAAATCAAAAATAGAAGGAGAGAAATAATTCTATACAATTGCTAAATTGTTAAACAATGGATCACACCAGGACGAATAGCAAAGTTTTTTTTTTTTTAATTTCCAGAAGTATGTTGCAAAATGAAATGAAAAAAGAATAGCACTAACTAAAAGTATGAAAAGAAACCAAGGACAAAGTCAATGCTTAGAATCATGGTGCATTGCTGTTGTTACTGTTAATGTGTTAAATTGCATGTGAATCTGCTTAGCTTAAAATAGTTTATGAAAATATGTCTTTCTCACTAAATATGTCTTCCTCAGCTGTTGGAATGCCCTAGCTGTAGGTGAGAATTCATTGTGTCTATTGCAATCTAAGGCGAAATCTGTTCGGATTCATAACAAAACTAATACTTGCACCAAAGTAAGATACATGTTGTCCTAGACACTTGATGCCTAGGACAAAAATAAATAATTTAGTTCCTAAACCACAATTTAGAGATTAGGTGGAAATAATAATTAGGTGTAAATGTAATGTTTAGGGTTGTAGATAAATTTAAATGTAATAAGGAAAGCATTATTGTATCAGAATAACATGAAATGGAATAAATAATTACTCTCCCCAGTTCCAGGCCATCCGGAACTAGTGGATGGGAGTATTCTATTGTATCCGATTAAGGCGTGTGCGTGTACCCCCAAGGCATTATCTATTATTTCATTTAGCACAGAAATCTCAATACATAATATGGAAAGTCAGGGGGGAAAATGAATACAGGGAAGTAAACATTTTGTCGTAATCAAGTAACGAATTATAATCATTATAAAATATCAAAGCCATTTCTTATTAACAGTGCTGATGTAAATTTTATTATTATTATTATTATTATTATTATTATTATTATTATTATTATATTAAGGTATAGCCCCGGCATTTGCCTGGTGTGAAAATGGGAAACCACGGAAAATCATCTTCAGGGCCGCCGACAGTGGGGCTCGAACCCACTATCTCCCGATTACTGGATACTGGCCGCACTTAAGCGACTGCAGCTATCGAGCTCGGTCACTTCTCATTTGACTTGAAAGTTATTATTATTATCATCATCATCATCATCATCATCATCATCATCATCATCATCATCATCTAGTATTTGCGAAGAAACAGCATACTGCTAGGTGTAATTGAAATGTAATGAAACGTAATGCAATATGAAACTAACTGAAGCGGGTGAGGGCGTATAACGACCAGTCACAGACAAACCAGACGAAACATCGAACTCTTGTCTCTTGGAAGGGAAAGTGTGAGCAGTAACCGCAAAACCGACAGACACATGACGCTCTTACTACAACTCACACCTGCCTCTGTTGCGAAATGCGTATTAAATAATCTGGTCGCACTTAGTGAGTGACAAGTAACTGGTAATATTATCTTCAAGCCACCTCTTGGTCATGAAACAATAACGATATTCATGAGGAGTTTCTGAACACTGTCGCTAGAAAATTGAAACTAGTTACATATTTGTGTTAGTGACCAGTATAAGAGACCTGTTCACGTAGACTCTCTGCAATATAGCTGCAAGTTTTAGGCGTGAAAACGTCTACGAGCAGAGTCCAGTGAAATTAAATGCAACTAATGTAAGAAATGTATTCGTAAATCACGGAATCAATTGAATGAACCACAATGTTATCTGTATCGCTGAGACCACAATGGACAAAGGAGGTGTGTCACTAGACGGCGGCAGGGATGTTATTATGTCAACGTCGGATGTACTATAATAATCTTAATGAATATGATGCTTGTTGTTTAGAGGGGCCTAACATCTTAGTCATCGGCCCCTAAAGGTACGAAATGTTAAGACAATTTAAAAATCCATAATCCTCCACTGACCATATTCGAAAACGTGAGGACGAAGAATGAATGGATGGATTTGAAGTTAAAACAATCAGTGGATCCGATCCGCAATGCCCCATATTCACAGAAGCTAGCGTTAAATAATAGTATTACTGACCAAGGGGCTGCTTCTAAAGCACAATACTGAATCGATGATGCTAGTAGCCGAAACAGGTCCAAAATCCAGGTCATCGGGCCTTCATAATGGTACTTATCGTTAGGAAAATAGAACTCTGCTATTTGTCATGTTGCGGTACTAATCAAAAGTAGCGTAGACTCGCAGTATTCCACACAATATGGTACTATTCACAGGTAATGAAATTCGCACATGTAACACAGACCTATGGTGTTTCGCACATTGCGGCGCTATTTACAGGCAACGCAAACCTATGGCGTTCCTCACATAAGTGGACTAACCACAGGGACCCGTACTATCCCGCGGTACTAAGCATAGGCAAGGCAGAACCATGGTGTCGCTCATCCCATGGTATTGATCATATAGGGGTACGATTCAAAAGGTACTGTAAAATTCATCCTGAGCCACACACTATCGCTACTAATCACAAACCCCTTTTGTACCTGTCAGTGGTACTTCGCGCAAGTAAAAGCGACGCATGGTGTTCCCCGAGTGGTGGTACTAATCGCAAGTAGTTTCATGGATTTAATAAACTCATCCCTTGGTCGCCCCTTTTAGTTGCCTCTTACGACAGGCAGGGGATACCATGGGTGTATTCTTAGTCTGCGTCCTCCCTCGCCCACAAGGGGTCCGTTATGAACTGTGCATCGAAATAGGTGGGGGGTAGATTGAACATCTTCTGTGCTCAAACCACTGTACGTGTCGTTTCCTTCGTTCAGTACTTCTTTTCGTTTACGATGTTGTGAGTGAAGGAATACACAATCGTGGGGCGGTAGCGTTGCATCTTCGAGCACGTTAAATAATAAAGAACGTTAATTCGATCTGCAGACGAGAGGAGAAACGATCTGGTGCATTCCTTGACTGACAAGTGTTTTAATCAAGAAGTAAGTATAAATAACCACCTAATCGATACTTTATTAATGCCTCAGGCAAAATAGAATAAAATTAAAACTTACAGGACATGTTTCGACCACTTCACCCTGAAGAGGACCACTAAGTGGTCGAAACATGTCCTGTAAGTTTTAATTTTATTCAATTTTGCCTGAGGCATTAATAAAGTATCGATTAGGTGGTTATTTATACTTACTTCTTGATTAAACATCGATACGGTCATGAAATGGACAACTTGTAATAAGTGTTTTAATTGCAGTGTGTTCTTGTACTGTGTGTGCAGTTACGACTGTTTAATAAACGGCCTGAGAATACTGCCTGTAAGAGACAAGGGCAATCATGTGCGAGTCGAACAAGGAAAGTTATGCATACGTGTATAGCATTATCTATCTCTGTCTCCATCATACACCCCACTTCCCCTCCCTCCCCTTCTCTTCCCTGAATCACGGCAGTGGCTTGTGCTCTGGCATAGCAAATACAGCGAACTGCGCACCCGGAAGTAACAAAAAAAATCTTTCTCCGCCAATCTGATTGCACCATCGTTCTTAGCATGAAGAGCATCCCAGATTTTTTGTCAGAATAGTTCTGATACAGCCTGTATATAACTGGAACAGAGAGACAGGCCTCTACGGTCACTTTTGGCCTCAAGATCGTCACGCGGAATTAGTAACACGGTATTGCGCCAAGCAATATGTTGGCACCTCTTGTGGTGTGTCTGACTATTCAGCTTTGAAATGATACCTGAAACAAATCATACAAACGAGACATCAGTTGACAACAGTGAGCCAAAAAATACTGAGCACACGCTCGGACAACGCCTTGCAAGAGCCGTGCCACCCTGTACTTGCGGGGAAGGGAGGGAAACGGCATAAAAACAATTGCTTGGTGCTTTACAACCACAGAGCAGTTTGTTGTTATAGTCAGTTTTTTTTGTTGCACAGTATTTTAGTACAACTGAAAGTACTATGCAACTGTGAAGTCTTAGCGGTTCCCGGTATTTTTGTGCATCATGACTTCCTGCATAAGTGGCAAATAGTGAACCGATGGTATTATTTAGAAGTCCAGACACGTACGAGAGAAAATATAAGGAGAAAAATAAACAGAATTGTGGAAAAATAATTAAATCATCATCAATCACTACTGATCTGTATTTCGGGCAGTTGCCCAGGTGGCAGATTCCATATTTTTTCTTTTTCTAGTATTTTCTTAAATAACTGCGAAGAATTAGAAAATTTATTGAACATATCCCTTGGTAAATTATTCCAATCTCTAACGCCCTTAATATAAAAGAATATTTGCCTCATTTTGTCCTCTTGAATTCCAACTTTATCTTCATACTGTAATCTATGTTTTTAAAAACATAGAAACTTATTCGTCTATCAATGACATTCCACGTCATATTTCCACTGACAGCTCGGAAGATACCACTTAGTCGACCAGCTCACTCATCGCTGTTGATTTGTGAATTCTTAGCGAATACGAAAACAGGAATGCTTCTCATACACTCTTTCCACCTCACGTAACTGCGGCAGATTTCTTTATATTTCCAAAACTGAAATTCACCCTGAAGAGACGACGATTTCATCCAATTTCAGAAATCAAAAATCCCAGGAGGAACTGCGCGTGATATTCTAAATTGCCTTCCTGGCGTGGAAACGGGGCTTGGAGCGTAGTATTTCGAAGTATTTCGTAGTACTTCGAAGGAGGTAAAGCTAACTAGGTTGCAGGTAAATCCCCAAAAGATTCACTTTAAAAATTCTTTAATGCTCTGAATATATCTCTAATCTCACCGTTAAAAATTCAAACAGAAGATACCTGTATGTAACGGACAATATAAAAAAGAACCAATATGTATTACGGGTTAGTATACTCTGCCCAATTCTAAACAAGGATGTCTTGCGGGTCAGCATTCACAATATCTTATCTTACGTGGTTTATGCGATGGTTATTCCTTGTAGGAGGCTTGGACCGCCGAAATCAAGGGTTTCGGGCAGGTGTAAGCTTTCCTCCCTATGGAATGTTTATTATTGTATTATTTTTAAAAAGAAGAGATCCGCGTTACGAGCTACTACTACTGTATATTCGACACTACTGTACCTAGAAACAAAGTGCTGCGGACCAGCATTTTCAATGTATCTTAGGAGGTTGATGACCTCTGACGTACAGCAATAAAAGCTAGTACAATTTCGATTGTCATTCCTTGCTGTTTCATGTAAAATGCTTGGGCCATCGACGTGTTTGTGTTTGTCCCAACACTTTCCTCTTCATATTAAGACAACACACTACACTACCAACCACCACAGAAACACGCAATAGTGATTACATCACTCCATATAGGGTTGGCGTCAGGAAGGGCATCCGGACGTAAAACATGGGCAAATCCGCGTGGGCGACGCAGTTCGCACCCGCGACCTCACAGGTGTGGGGAAAAAGCGGTAGGAAAAGAAGAGGAAACCTTTTAATGTTATCGAAAGTAGGATTTTAACACACTTTTACACGCAATTGAGTTATGTAAGAGGTTTTAAACCTTTCTTTATGACAAACCAGTCTCAAGTTCGTTGCAGGACCAGGAGGTTGATATACTAGCCTAAGACCACTTTGGTGGAACAGAGTTCCAATTATGTTTATAAAGGATGTTATATTGTGGAATAACTATAAAAAACTATCGCAAAATACCGAGTGTTTCTTCAAAGGAAGTGATTTTTAAAAAAATATCTTCTATATAACCTATTCATAAAAGTAACTTGCCTCCTATCCTTAGTTCATATTTTAAAATTCACTCCTCGTAGAATGTTGTTGGTTTGGAATTAAAGATGTCTTCCTAGTGGATTTTAATGGCATCGAATCCACCAAAGTAACTTTCACTAATGGAAATCCGAAGACCAAAACAAGCGAGGAAGCGTTCTAAAAGAGTGGCAAAGGAAGTAATTTGCTTAAGTAGAGGGCAAGAACCCTCAAGGTGATTAATAACACCCATCCGTATATAGTAGAAGTCTTCCCACATCCAATTAAATGTGTGATGTGGTAAATCTACACCCACCCACACACATACAAACATACACAGACACACACACACATGCATGCTTCAAGATCTGTATTTAGGAATCTGCTTTCACTGTTACACGTCGACCCGATCCTACTCGCTGAAAACTACAATACATTCTGGATTATTCTTCAGGGGTATACAAAACACTGTGCAGCAAACGAATATCAGTACTGGAATGTTTCTGAATTATGCACATTCCAAATACTGCGCCAGTTGAATCAATACAATCTTTCAGACACAAATAATCACAATTGAAAATTGTTGTAGCATTTGAAGAGGCTTGTTCCAACGACGAAGATTTACTTGGAATCAGACTATCACGTTTCCTTCCCCCAGTGCAGGCAACACGGCTTATACTGTACTTATGTACTAGTCAATAAAATCTTGGATTGGCGCCTACACTGTAGGCAACACAGTGTACATCTCTGTACTACAGTCAATATGTTCGTGGACTGACGCTAACAGTTCACGGATCACATAGTTTTTTAACCTACCTTTTCACGACCTCTTTCCAGACGTGGTGATACGGACGATTTCGGCTTCATAATCTCAAACGTTTCGCTAGCGGATCTGGGTAATTTCTGGTAGAAATTGAAATTTGCATGTTGCTCAAACTACGACATTCGCAAATTCCGTCCCCTCACATTCAACTACCCTTCACAACAGAGACCATGTTTCTGCTTACACTGTAAGAACGCAACTGCTTCTTGCTGGGACTAGCGAACAAATGGCACGGCACCATCCTGTTGTGCAAACCTTTAAGTGATTCTACGTATTTGCAATTGTACACTGCGCACACTCTGTAACTGACGACAGATGTAAGAACAGACAATTTAAGCTACAGCATAGAATCTGGTTATGTGTAAGAGAGGGCTAAGAGTCTTAATTTCGCTACTTGTAAATAAATACATTAATTAATTAATTCATTCATTCATTAAATAAATAGACAATCTATGATAACTAATTTCGGCAAAACCGGGCGAGTTAGCCGTGCGCGTAGAGGCGCGCCGCTGTGAGCTTGCATCCGGGAGATAGTAGGTTCGAATCCCACTATCGGCATCCCTGAAGATGGTTTTCCGTGGTTTCCCATTTTCACACCAGGCAAATGCTGGGGCTGTACCTTAATTAAGGCCACGGCCGCTTCCTTCCAACTCCTAGGCCTTTCCTATCCTATCGTCGCCATAAGACCTATCTGTGTCGGTGCGACGTAAAGCCGCTAGCAAAAAAAAAAAAAATTTCGGCAAAATCTTTCATGTGAAACAATTCAAATATTTGGGAGAAATTATTCAGCTCTATGGTTTAAACCGCGAAATAAATAAAGAAATAATTTCCAAATTACAGAAAGCTTACAGGATCACTTGGAACAGGTACAATAAAAAATCAATATATCGGAAAGCAAAACTTAGACACTATAATTCAGTAATCAACCTGAAGCATCATATGCTTCAGAAAACTTTATCATTGGTGGCGGGTCTCTAATAAAAGACATAGAGAAACAGGAAAGGAAAATTTTAAGAAAAATGTTTGGCCCAGTTAGTATAGAGGGAATATGGAGGAAAAAAGCATCCCAAGAAATATATTATTCTTCTTCTTCTTCTTCTTCTTCTTCTTCAGATTTTACCACACTTGTGGGGTCGCGGATGTGAACTGTGTTACATATGTGGATCTGGCTCTGTTTTATGGCCGGATGCCCTTCCTGACGCCAACTCTATCTGGAGGGATGTAATCACTATTGCGTGGTTCTGTGGTGGTTGGCAGTGTAGTGTGAGGTCTGAATATGAGGAGGAAAGTGTTGGGACAAACGCAAACACCCCCGTCCCCGGACCAGAATAATTAATCAGAAGCGATTAAAATCCCCGACTCGGCCTGAAATCGAACCCGGGACCCTCTGAATCGAAGGCCTCAACGCTGATCATTCAACCAATGAGTCGGACCAGGAAATATATTGTTATTCTGAAAAAAATATCTCAGACTTTTCGGAAAAGACTATTGAGATTTTATGGATACGTTATTAACAGTAACAGACTAACTAAAAGAATTCTCAACCTGGCCCTTTCATCTAAAACCAAGAACAGCTGGCTTCGTGGAATTGAAACAGATCTCCAGAAAATGAACATCTCGGAAGACATTGTACAGGACGGGTGTAAATTCAGAACCAAAATCGACAATAACCAGTTTGAAGACAAACCCAACACCAAAGCCATTATAAATTGGACAGAAGAACGAGGGAAGAAGGAAGCAGCTCAGAGAGAGGTTGAAGAGATTTTGGGAGTAGAAGGCCTACACATCAGCTAAGCTGGTTCAATCGAGCTCCTAAGTAGGGCATAATGATGTAAATTAATTCATTAATTAAAAGTAAATAAACATGTCGATGTGTACCGGTTCCTCAATAGAGTTGCACACACTTCAAGGAGGACTGCAGCTGTAACAGTGATAAAATAATTAAACTCGTCTCGCTCCTTTGTCAGCTACTCACAGGAAACTATAAAACACTAGCCGTGGGTGGGAGCATATATCAACGGAAATTTCTGCCTGCATAAATGGCGTCTAAAAGAGTCCACCAAACTTGGAGTGTGGGTTTACGACCACAGGACCAATAGCTGTATCTGAAATTGATTCCACTTGCCCGAGACATGCTCTTCACTCATCTTTCCTGTCCGAACTACTTTGTTAATTCTTGTTTATTCTGACTCCGATGACATATTTACGAGACCTTGGGACTTTTCAGTTTTATGCTCTTAGTTGTCCTTCCCTTGTTTTTCTTTTGCGATATCTCAATTTCTTTTCTTTTTTCCTGATTACAGTTAAATAGGGATGGTATAAAGTTATACTTCTACCAGGTGTATGCACAAGTCTTTTTCCGGTTTCACTAAGAGATGGCGCCAGCGAACAGTACGCAGCGTATAGATTTGACCCATACGTCAGTTTGTTCGCCTAACATTAACCCACCAACACACATAAGTTGAGTCCGCCAAACACTAGCGTCTGTGTTGTATCGTTCAGTGATCATGTCGACGTTTGTGCCTTAAAGAAGACCATTTGCGGCACGCATTGCTGTTCTTATTTAATCAAAAGAAAACGGCTGTGGAAAGTCATCGCTTGCTGGTGGAAACATATTGAGAACACGCTCCGTCGATTAGAACATGTGAGACAAATCACTTCGGCAAGAAGACCATGCCTTGTGTCTGGTCTGGCCAGAGTGGTATTGGTGTATTATGAACTACAGAAGCCCGGTGAAACCACTAATGCACACCGCTACAGCCAACAAATGATTAAATCACGCATTGATTGAAAAGACGGCCGGAATGGGCCAGAAAACATGGCAAAGTGATTTTGTTACACGACAATGCGCCGTCTCACACTGCAAAATCAGTGAAAGACACCTTGAAATTGCTTGGATGGAACATCGTCCGCACCCGCTGTACTGCCCTGTCCTGGCGCTATCTGATTATCACTTCTTCGTATCAATGGGACAGGCGCTCGCAGAACAGCACTTCAGCAATTTCGAGGGAGTTGGAAAATGACTCGGCGAATGGTTTACCACAAAAGACAACCAGTTTCTCTGGCATGGTTTTCATAACTTACCTAAAAGATGGACAAAGTGTGTAAAAGCAGATGGCCAATATTTTAAATACACAAAAACTGAATTTCCCTTGAAAAATACGTGTTTTCTTTACCACAAAAACTGGCAAGAACTTATGCATACACCTGGTACAATCAAGAACTATAACACAAAGTTAATTCTTCTTCTTGTTATTCTTATACCACCTTTTCCCCATATTTGTGGGGTCGCGGGGGCGAACTGTGTCGCACATGTGGATTTGGCCTTGCTTTACGGCCGGATGCCCTTCCTGACGCCAACCCTATATGAAGGGATGTAATCACTATTGCGTGTTTCTGTGCTGGTTGGTAGTGTGGTGTGTTATGTTGTCTCAATATGAAGAGGAGAGTGCTGGGACAAACCACAAACACCCATTCCGCGAGCCAGAAGAATTAATCAGACGCGATTAAAATCTCCGACCCGGCCAGGATTAAACCCGGAACCCTATGAACCGAAGGCCTCAACACAGACCATTTAGCCAAGGAGTCTGACTATAACAAAGTTAACGCTATATTTTAATTATCTTTAGTAAGTAGGCCATTTTTATGGCCAGGTGCCCTTCCTGAAGCCAATTCTATGTGGAGGGATGTATTAAGATGAGATTAGCTGTTAAATGTTAATGACGTAATCATCCATTAGAAAGGGGTGTGAAAGTTCAGCCAGCCTTGCAACTACAGTATTTATCCACTTACGGTGGCTACAATGAAAAAAAGATTATATGGAGAGAATTTGTTTACGAAACTTCAACAGAGTGAGAGAACAATTTCTTTCAAAACTGTGCACTTTATTTTCATCCAAGATTAAACAAATCCAAGCGTTCCCCGGTGCCGGGACTCGGTTTGTAGTGTTCTACGGTACGTGTCTCAAGAATCAGTGAAACACGAAAAGTGTGGCATGAACAATGCACAATGGAATACTTTACTCCGTAACGGAAGTAAATTCTGAGAAAGACGAGTCCTTGACTTGTGGACCGTGGGAGAACAGTACTGCCAAGTTCAAGTGCTACTTTGAATATCAGGAGTTCATCTTGTTTGTAGAAACATGTAATTTATGTGTATAGTGGCACAATGCCACAGTCATCAGTGTCACACTGGCAAGACATCAATGGCAACCCACGGGTTCCGAACTGAGTTTAACATCTGTTTCACAAGTTCCTTTTCACATCTTCTGTATTCCTCTCCCTGTCATTGTGCATCTATACTTCTATACTAATATATATAAAGAGGTAAACTTTGTTTGTAAGTAATGGATAATCTCAGGAACTACTGGGCTCATTCTAAAAATTATTTTACTAATGTAAATATACGCTATCCCTGAGAGACATGGGCTGTATTTTATTTTCAGAACAATTCGAGGGGAAGCGACGGGGGTAGATATAAAAATAACAGCCTAATATAGGCGGAATATCGAATTTGTCGTACAAGGACGAGACAAAGACCATTTTAAGAAAAGTCGGTAAGCCCTACGGGACCTAAAACCAACCGTTACGGAGATATTGGCACCACACTACCCCTGCTCTAGGAATCGGATAAAGAAATGAACTGCCGTAACCATGGCAACGTCAGCTCCAGGATTCTACAGCAGCGAGATTATGCATGTACGTTTGGGCATAGCTGCCAACCAATATTGGTACGCGTATAACTTACTACCTGGAAAAAATATATTGTTGTGTAAGACACTGACAGGACTCCATCGGGCGGGGATGGAAAGCGGTGAAGTATAAGAATAATAGAAAACGACCTATATTAACGTAGAATCCATGGTTTTGGGGGTCGCTGAGGTGAAAGTCACACTCGATATATAATAAGTTACTTTTATAAAATTACAAGGAGGGATTCAGTTGGGTGGAAATGTGCCTCTGCCGACGAATTTATCTTAATAGGAGACAGTGCCGAAAGCCTGCGATCTACTATCTGGGAGTCTGGAAAGAGGTTCAGCGTGTATGATATGAAAATAAGCATTTCGAAGTCTACAGTGATGTCAGGTGGGAAAGAACCTAAGAGGACTAAATATCAAATCACGGATATACAACTAGAACAGGTGGATCACATCAAGTATTTAGGAAAATAGAAGTCTGCCCTCAGACGAAACCATCCTTACATCAGTCTGTTTTCAGACAGACTTCGCTGTACGAGAAAGATACCTGGCTGCATTCAGGATACCCGATCCATTTTGAAATAATTATTGCTGGCATAACGATGGGAACAATGGTAGGATGGTACTCAGAATGAAGGGATGAAGGCTAAGATCGAAATGAACAAGATGGATGAAGCTGTACGCATAAACTGGCTTCAGTAGCGGGCCATGTGAGGCGAATGGAGGAGGAAATATTACCTAGGAGAATAATGGAGTTAGGCATGGAAGGCAAGAGAAGCGGATGGAGGTCAATGTGAAGACAGATTCAGTCTTTAATTTTAAGTACAAGAGGTCTGGGACTAAACGATATGGAAAACTTCAAGTTTGTCGATGACGGTATTCGAACCCGCCATCTTCCGAATATAAGATTAGATCTACGCGATCCTTACAAGAACGAGGCAAAGCTCATTTTAAGCTTCTCCGAAAACCGTAAAAGTAGTTAGTGGGACCTAAAGCCAATAACATTATTACATATTTCTCGGTCACGAAACCACACTTTCACTACAGCACAAAACACCTTTCCCTCGGCAGTACAGTCCATTTTCCTCATCCATTTCTCGATAATTGCTCTAACGTTTTCTATAAGGTTAATGTCCGGTGAACTTCCAGGCCTGTCAGCTTTGAATGCTGACGTTTCATGATCCACGAGCGCTTGAATGATTTCCTGGAACATAGTAATTGGGATTCCCTGTCAAGTTATAGCTCTCGGACTTCAGACCAGGAGATGGAATGTCAAGATACAGTGTCTGTGCATACTATTTGAACAGAGATATAATTTTAACTTTTTTTTACATTATTTTACAAATCATCAAAGTTACTTCTTATTAACAAATGTTTTATTATTTAATATGTACACTCTTGGCTTTAATTAATATTTCCACTCGTTCTGGCATAGAGTTCAGGCGGTTGAGGTGCTGGCTTTCTGAACTCAACTTGACAGGTTTGATCCTGGCTCATTGGGGTGGTATTTGAAGGTAAAAGAAATCGTGCGGGACTACATTCTGGCACCTCGGCGTTTCCGAAAACCGTAAAAGTAGTTAGTGGGACCCAAAGCCAATAGCATTATTATTGTTATATATTTCCCTTATTTCTCGGTCACGAAACCACACTTTCACTACAGCACAAAACATCTTTCCCTTGGTTGTACAGTCCATTTTCCTCATACGTTTCTTGATAATTGCCCGAACATTTTCTATAAGGTTAATGTCCGGTGAATTTACAGGCCTGTCCAAAAACAGGAAACCATTTTTCACCATAAAGTCTTCGACTTTTGTCGATACATGGCAAGAGAAAATAGTTTTTTTTCGAAGTTCAGTTCCTCAGCCAATCTCTTCAGTTCTGGGGCAGCTTTTATTCCTAAAATTGCTATGTATTTGTCGCTGTTCATCGTTCCATCAACAGGAACCAAACATTTAGGGTCCGTGAAAGTAAAGCAGTCCCCAATCGTCTTCTTTTGTGGAAACTTTACCGTCTATCTGATGTGCTGCGGCGAGACTTCCTTATTATTGCTTCTCCTTACATGTAATATCTTCAAAATGACTTTCATCACTAATTAGGACACTTCGCCACTCTTCTTGTGTCCATTTCTAATATTTTTTTACCCATTCCAATTTCATTTTCATGGGACATCTTAATAGCAGTTTTCGGATAGGTCTTCGAGCTTTCCTTGTGTTTATGCATGTTGGGTATTCAGCGCGAAGGCTGGTTTGATCCTCCACAGTTCCGCCAACAGCTATAATGATAGCCTAGGCGTCACTGAAGATGCATACTAGGGAAATGAGGAATGAGGCAGTTTCTTGTTGTTTCCTCACTGAGCCAGAAGTTGCTATTGCATATCACTCTGTCAAGCCCACTGAAATGCATGTACCAACCGACCCTATGAGTGATATTTTCACACTATTCATAACAGGGCCTGGCTACATAAGGAATTGTATTACTGGCATCGCTCATATCTCTGTCACTTTCATATTGAGACTGAGATACGTAAATGAAAGAAAAAAATATTTTAGCCCATACCAGAAGACATCAGTGCACTGTAAACACTACATCTCGCCAAAGGCATGAGCCTACGCACTGATGATGCATCAGTTTTCACTCCTGCACTCTCCATATTCTCTGTAAATCGAAACTATTTTTTTCAGCATAGGTATCATATATCCTCGAGGTTTTTCGTTTTCAGCCACATTGCCCTTTCCTTTGAGGTGAAATGGACCGAGTCTCGTTTTTTCTCCTAACTATATTACAGCATCCAAACTTACATTACATTCAGCTAATATGTGTCTTGAGTCATACCATGGGTTGAATGGTCAGCGTTGAGCCTTAGGTTCAGAGGGTCCCGGGTTCGATTGTCGGCCGGGTCGGTATTTTTATCGCGCCGGATTAATTCTTCTAGCCCGGGGACTGGGCGTTTGTGTCTGTCTCAACACTTTCCTCTTCATATTCAGACAAGACACTACACTGCCAACCACCACAGAGATATGCAATAGTAATTACATCCCTCCATACAGGGTTGGCGTCAAGAAGGGCATCTGGCCGTAAAACAGGGCCAAATCCACATGTGCGACACAATTCGCACCCGCGACCCCACAGATGTTGGGAAAGCGGTGAAGATAATCTTACTTCTCTTCTTTGGTGTGATATTCCATTATGACTGGTTAAATATACTCACTGAATGCAGTTTCAGGCAGCTCCAAACACATGCCAAGTATGAACTTTCAAACAAACTATAAGAGCATCAACAATGGGTATCCATACTGTCAAGAATTGGCGGATAACAATTGTTACCTCTTCACTTACAAAAGTAAATTTACCTGCTTGTTCAAGACTGTAACTTCAAAGCTGTATTGTGCGGCCTTCTTTTAGCACTCTGTATATGAATGATTTTAATATATTTTTAAAGTAACACTGCAGCTTGGTGAACGGTGTACTGTATGTTGTATATATTTTAATTGATCGCTCGAGGTATAGCTGGCTCATTAGAAGTTTGACTTGTTGACTGGAGAAGCCTTATGATCGATACGCTCTCCAAGCAGCTGTATAGCTTCTTGCTCGTCCACCGCGGAAATTAGTTTCATAACGGCTGCATTCAAGAGGTCAATCCACACTGAGGAATTCGAGCCGCGTCTCAATTATACAACGAAATATACAAGCGAATATTTTATAGAGAATTTTCTTTGCATAAATTCAGGATCTTGAAGTTAAGTTATAAAATTAAAAATACAATTAAACACCCGAGGTATATTTGTCTTTACAAAATAAAGAGATATTCATTTTCATTCAGAAATAGAATTAATGTGACTATTTTTAAATGATTAAGTGGGGCTTATATATATTTCCAGGAAATATGGCGGAAAGAAGTAGCACATTAACAATTTAACATTGTTTTGAGTCCTTTCTAAGGTCTCTCATACATTTTAGTATAACAACAATGGCATCTAATAAATAAAATCATCACGACCGTGTGTCTGTACATCGAGTATTTTGGGGAAAGTTTCATACAATTATCCATTTCAGGTTTAATAATGACCTAATAATGATCCTTTACCTTTGGTGTCTTTGTGAGTTCTTATATGGAATTAAAGAACTACTGGATATATTTCTACTAAACTATTGGTGATCTGCCTCCAGGAGTCTCTGCTTTAGGCATGGTGACGTGTTTGCTGTAAGCTCATCTTGGTCAAGCTCTTAATCTGGTCTATCCATTGTAACGGTGCACGTTCTCTAGGTTTTCGGCCGTCAATTTTTCCCTCCATGATAAGTATTTCCATTGCCTCTGTCTTCTGGCACTATGACCAAAATATCTAAGTTGTTTTTGATTGATAAGGGTCGACAGTCTTGTTTTGATGCTGAGATGTTGCAGGATCGATTCATTAGTACGGTGTGTTGTCCATGGTATTCGCAGTAAACTCCTGTAGCACCACATTTCTAGAGCATCAATCCTGCGGCGATCCGCCATCTACATCGTCCAAGTTTGTGCTGCATAGATCACGATAGGGAAGATCAGAGTTCGAATGAGGGTGAGCTTTGTCTTGGAAGTGATGGAGGTGTCCTTCCAGATGCGAGTAATTTTTGCTGTTGAATTACTCGCAATCGCAGTGCGCTCACGGATATCAGGTTCACAGTCTCCGGTATTTATGACAATAGATCCCAGATACTCGAAGCGTATTACTAATTAAAAGTTTCATTAATTACATAAACTTAGGCTACGTGCGCCTATTGATGCTATACCAATCTTTGTTACCAAAATATTCTGGTTCATTGTGTGTATTACATCAGAACCACAAAAAACAAAATCACTTCAAAACCTACCTACTGTATATGGCAAATTTTAACCGTGCGCTCTGAGAAAGTGCTTCGACTAATTTTGGGGCTCCTCGGTGCAGCTATTGTCCAACTCGCGAGTGATATATTTGCTATGTTTTCCCTGCTCCTCACAGCCCTTCGCCATGCACGCCCACCTTACGTCCCGCAGCCGCGCACCCTCAGACCAGAAACTGAACCTCTTCCCTGGTTCCGGACAACAACCGAGTGTTGATGTCAAACTTGTCGCTACGTTCGCTAATATACAGGGCTTATTATCATTATTATTATTATTATTATTATTATTATTATTATTGTACCGGGCGGTACACCTCTACGACGCAAGTTCAAATCTTGCGCCAATGGAAATTCCTCTACAGGAGAAGGTCTGAACTTCACAACTGAACTAATTCTACGGTTTATCAGAAGATGTCACTGAGTGTTTTTGATTTGCTTTTGTTTTTCATGGATCAGGAAGTGTGGACATTCTCTAACAGATGTCGCTACCAAAAACTATGATAACGCACTCTGGTGTAAAGGAATGTACCTTCTTGAAGAAATTTTGTATTCATAAGTTTTGTCTTTACTAAATTTTGTTCTGTGGTTTGTGGGTTGGCAAAATTAATCCTTTCTATCCGCCTGTTTTGAATTTAGCCAATCCCGAATTTCTTTAATTAATTCTCAGCCAATCATGTATGTCTTCTTCGATATGGATATGTAGCTCTAAGCTATCCAATAAAGTTGAGGGGGTGTGTCTACTCATTCTTGAAAGGTCTCGAATTTTCCACGAGGGTATAAAAACTGCTGATTTTCTTGTCTCCGGGCCACTAGTATAACATCTAACTCAGAGTGTGAATATGTAGCAGGGGGCGGGAAGCGCCTCGTTCTTCAGACAGCAGATCTTCAACAAGGTAATGGCCTTTTAGCATCTTTATTTCTTGCTAGCTCAGCAGTCTAACTCTCGGGGAGGGTTCGAAACCTTTAATATGTAACCTATTAAACATGTAAACCATTTTCCTGGTACACTTCAGTTTTCTTGAACTTTACTTCGGGGATAGAGAGTGCTTCACCCTCTCGAGCTCCTCTTCATTTTGAATTTGAGTTGACTACGTTTTAATAACCGTTTTTCTCTTCCTTCTTAATGTGTTAAATTTATCTTGTATATTAGTCACCTCCATAGATTGGGATTAGCCCCTGTGTGATCGGCCTAGCGCCACTTAGGTTTTAAAATGTGTATTTAGGAGTGCAAGTTCACGCCTCCAGTCCTCTCCGTACCTTGGGCCAGTAACTTAACCTATTGTTTTTTTCTTTTTCTTCATGCGAAGGCCCTGTAGGTTGGGTACAAGATACCCCTGTTTCACTGTAAGTGTGCCTTGAGGGCAGTTAGTGTAAAGTTAGTTTTTGGCCTCTTAAATAGGCTTGAAAGATCGAGAGCGGGTCAGCTCTTTATGGTGTGGTAAAAGAGGCTTAGCGAGGCTTGAGATGTAAAGTCGGGAGCTAATGCTCCATGTAATTAAGGGTTTTCTGCCCTTTGGGATTTTGTGATTGTGAGCTGAGAGCTCAGAAATTATACTTGGGGCTCGAAGCCCAGATCTTGTAATAACCCCCTAAATAGTGTGATTTCTTTGTACCTGATTTTGGCTTGTTGTTGGCTTGTTAAATTCCATGTAAGCTTTTGTTAACTCTTGTTGTCTATTGAAAATATAACCTTTATTTAACTTTTAAATCATCTTTCGGACTTGTAGTTAGACCCATTCCAGCCCGCACCTTCTTTCACCTCTGCTGTTCCACAGATACCTCGGAACAATTATTATTATTATTATTATTATTGTTATTATCTGTTTTACGTCGAACCGACACAGATAGGTATTATAGCGACGGTGGCATAGTGAAGGCCTAGGAATGGGAAGGAAACGGCGTGGCTTTAAATAAGGTACAGCCCCAGCATTTGTCTGGTGTGAAAATTGGAAACCACAGAAAGCCATCTTCAGGGATACCAACAGTGGGGCTTGAATCCATTATCTCCCGGATGCAAGCTCACAACTGTGCTCTAACCGCACGGCCAAATCGCCCGGTCAGAGCTAATTAAGGAATAGACTCACGATAAACCATTTTACTATGGCACCTATTTCTAGGGGTTCACTGAACCACTGAACATACAGCTATTTGCTTTTCGTCACGCCGACACAGACGGGTCTTATGGCGACGATGGGATAGGAAAGGCCTAGGAGTGGGAAGGAAGCGGCCGTGGCCTTAATTAAAGGTACAGCCCCAGCATTTACCTGGTGTGAAAATTGGAAACCACAGAAAACCATCTTCAGGGCTGACGACAGTGGGGTTCGAAACCACTATCTCCCAGATGCAAGCTCACAACTGCGCGACCCTAACCTCACGGCCAACTCGCCCGGTCAGAGCTAATTAAAGGAATAGACTCATGATAAACCATTTTACTAAGACACCTATTTCTAGGGCGTTCATTGAGCCACTGAACGTATAGAAATGTGTCAAGGAAGGTAGCCAGAACTTCGTTTAATTAGTGCCGATCCCAGATAATTAGGAAAAAGGCCACGAAAGAAAGGAAAAAGGAAGAGATTATACAAATAAGATTTAGACGGCCTTTTAACAAGTTATTTGCTTTACGTCTCACTAACTGCTTTTACGGACAGGTGACGGAATTTAATCCCGCAGGAGTTCTTTTACGTGCCAGTAAATCTACCGACACGAGGCTGACATATTTGATTGCTTTCAAATACCATCGGACTGAGCCAGGATCGAAGCTGCCAAGTTGAAGTCAGATGGCCAGCGTCTCAACCGTCTGCGCCAATCAGCCCGGCCCAAAAGTGAGTCAAACCAAATATGAAATGTTACATGACATGATTTCCCCGTAATTCGAAAGATAGGTGATGATTGTAACGAACAGACCGGATAATGAGACAGGTGTTACGGTGAGTTATCAATCACCACGATATGATGTTTAGCGAGGTGACTAACAGGATGTGCGCAAATTTGTTTCATATTAACGCAGAACGGAATCTAATGGATACTTGAGACAGAAACCCTTCACTGGCCTAAATGAAAACTTACTGTCCGCTTTTTCAAACTAAGATATGCGATGCTAAGTCTTTTAGAAACACGTTGTCCTCTAATGTGAACAGCTTTTCGCCTAACAGAATACATATGAGAAACCTTTTCCCGACGAATTGACTAGTAATTCTTTCGTTTCTCTTTTCAGTCCTGTATTTAGTCATTTTTTTCTAAGCGGCTCCTGTCACGGCACAGGAATAACGCTTTTTTACGAACAGAACCAGTTTAAACATATTTTATTATGAACGCTCTACATAGTGTAATTGGTTGGGTATTCTACCATCTAAGCACAAGACTGTAGGTCGAACCCGGACGCAGTCAGTTTGTATTTATGAATTCATAAATTCAGCCTGTCTTCGGGCTGATTACTTAATAGCTAAGTAGTAGAAGTAGTAGTTGTTGTAGTAGTAGTAGTAGTAGTAGTAGTAGTAGTAGTAGTAGTATGTGGAGGAGGAGGAGGAAGAGGAAGAAGAAGAGGAAGAAGAAGTGCCACCCCATTATTCGGAGTGAGAGCCACTGGTGTTTCAGACTTTCCAGTCGCATCTTTCAATTGTTAAACCCTTCGTCCACCGGTGCAACGCAACTGCGATGCGACTCAACAAAATGCCACACGAGCGTTGGATGGAAAACGTTTCACAGTCTGACCGCTGTGACCTGCGCAGTTCTCGTCTACCTGCGCGACTGCAGCGCACTCGTCGATCAACTCTCAAACAACTGGCTTCTCAGTTGCATGGCCCGACTCTGCTCAGAAGCTTCAACTAGTTTTCATAATTCAACACTCGTATAATTTTATTGTATTATGTCAGATAGTGATCAGGAGTTGTGCATACAGCTATGGTTTGCCAGAATACTGCTTCTGTTCGTACGTTTTTAGTGAAATAACCATGTTGGAACTGTTTCATATTTCATGGTTTCTTCTCTCTTTTTCAACAAATTCAAGCATTTTAATACTATTTTTGGTATAATTCGAACTTTCGAACCTTTGAAACTGTATGTTAAAATGATTGTGTAAAATATAATAACTAAAATTAATACAGGTTACTTCAAAGTAATTGGTAGTCTTTCTTGCATTGAGATACATCTCCTCCTGTTTGTGTCCTTGATTTCTGGGCCAAGTTTTCCAACCAGCATCTTGATCAGTTCCCTGGACATCCTGTAAAATCCTTTGAACTTTTCTTCGTTGTATGTTCTCGGGAAATGCGACTGAACGTGACTGATTTTCACGAATGAAAGGATGAACCCAAAATTCCAGCCTTCTTTGAATCCTCGCATGTACCAGTACGCAATGACAACATTCAAATTACGTACCGCACGTCTTGCCATTCTGGAGCAGATTAACAAAATTTTGATTTGACCGTCACAGAAGAGTTGCGTCTGTGGGCGAAGAACATGCAACGCAACTCTTATACAACTGTCCTAAACAAGTTGGGTTGAGTTGCGTTGCGCCGGTGGTCGAAGGGCCTTAAAAGGATCTCGTGGATGGTATCCATCCCTCACTCTCAGGGGCCACCGTCTGCTGAGGACGATCGTAGTCTTCAAGGCAGAAAGTGCTCCCTAGAAGTATGTCATAAACGTCACTGTTGTACGTCCCAACTTTTAAGGTTTTCGGAGATGCCGAGGTGTCGGAATTTTGTGCCGCAAGAGTTCTTTACTACACCAGTAAATTTACAGACACGAGGATGATGTATTTGCGCGCCTTCAAATACCACCGGACTGAGCCGGGATTGAACCCACCAACTTCAGCTAAGAAGGCCAGTGCTCTACCGCCTGAGCTACCCATTGAAGTCAGTTACTCTGTAATTAACATCAGCATTTGTGAGTGTAATGTATTTGTCTGATTAGTAGAACTGTGTAGTTGGACGACAGAGAGACTTATAATTTTAGTACTGTGCCAAGAGCGAAGAAATAAACAAACGCTAAACCCATGTAAACTAAATCATAAAGGCAGTCATTACATCCATAATAAATTCTACTCTCCGGCGAGCTGGCGCGCACCAGGCCAGCTCACCACAGAATTGGCTCAGCTCAAGCAATTTATAGTCTTCCGTACAAGAATATACGGTTCTCGGAAGCCAAACAATTCCTGCCAATAAACCAAGAGGAGAAAGATCAACACTGGTCCAGCTGCCGGTCATAAACGTGGATGCACAGTACGTACAGGCTGGCGGCCACAATGAACAACCAAGTTAGACTGTTCACTCTGCCATTACGAGAGTTCTTGAACCGTACTCACCAAGGCGAAAGCTTTTATCTTGGTTTAAAGCTAAGAAAACCGATATAGTAGTTGCATTTGTATTCTTCTTTCTTTCTTTCTTTCTTTCTTTCTTTCTTTCTTTTTAAATCTATTTACCCTCCAGGGTTCGTTTTTCCCTCGGACTCAGCAAGGGATCCCACCTCTACCGCCTCAAGGGCAGTGTCCTGCAGCGTGAGACTGAGTCGGGGATATAACTGGGAAGGAGAACCAGTTCTTCGCCCAGGTGAACTCGCTTGCTAAGCTCAATAAGGGCCTGGTGGGGGGATGGGAAGATCGGAAGGGATAGACAAGGAAGAGAGAAGGAAGGGGCCGTGGCCTTAAGTAAGGTTTAACCCGGCATTTGCCTAGAAGAGAAGTGGGAAACCACGAAAAACCACTTCGAGGATGGATGAGGTGGGAATCTAACCCCTCTACTTAGTTGACCTCCTGAGGCTGAGTAGACCCCGTTCAAGCCCTCGTACCACTTTCCAAATTCCATGGCAGAGCCGAGAATCGAACCCGGGCCTCCGGTCGAATGACTGGAAACAGTCCGTTGATTTCCTTTTTCTTGGTAAACTGCAACTCCCTGTCGAATGATTAAGGGATTTCAACATAGCTTTTCTCTGAAAATTATCCAGGGCGCAAAACCTCCAATGGTCGTTCGACATCCACCATACGACAACCCTGATACGGGAAAAACAAAATAGGAGTATTTACTCCATGATGGGCGATGAGGAGAGGCCACCGAATTAATGAGAAGAAGAAGAAGTGCTATTTGTTTTACGTCGGATCGACTTAGACAGGTCTTATGGCGTCGATGGAATAGGGCAAGGCTAGGACTGAGAAGGAAGAGACCATGGCCTTAAGGTACAGACTGGTGTGAAAATGGGAAACCACGGGAAACCCATCATCAGGGCTGACGACAGTAGAGTTCGAACGCACTATCTCCTGAATGCAAGCTAACAGTCACACGCCTCGAACCACTAAGCCAATAAATAATAATAAGAAAAAGAATAATGTATCCCAATTATCGATTGAAAATCTGAATTTACGCAGCCTGGGACTTGTGTGTTCTTCCAACCCGGTTGTGCTGCTAAAGTCATTAACGGAGATAAGCTCTCTTAGGAGTGAAATCAATAACTTCATGTGTGCAGAGTAAAGTGCTAAGGGATATAAATTATTCTGAATGGCCAATAAATGTTATCGTCATATTTTGTATACGTGCTAACTGGAACGACACACTCTTTGACGGTGGAAGTGGTAGGATACATCCGAGGTTTCTCCTGACCATCATAACAGGTGACTGAAAAGAGACCCAGTGACTCTGAACAGGGGAGAAAGAGTCCGCGACCACAGGCCCCTTGGCTGAGTCCTTCACTTACAAGGAGAGGTCGCCTTATGGTTTTCTAGGCAAGTGTTTAAATTTGAAGTATTTACCCTTCATTAAAAAAATACTTCACCCCTGTTCGAGTGCTTTTGCCAATGTGCTTTATTTTGTTCAAAATTTAACATTCAAAATCTATCCTCAAACTTTTGTAGTCTTATTTCCGCACATATTTCCGACTTGCCTCTGAAGCACAGTCGCTAGCGCATTAACGTTGGGAACAGAAGTTTACAAGTTCGAATCCGACCTCAATGTTTTTATATATTTTCCTCTCTTTTTCATTTTTCTTTTAATTTTATGTTTTTGTACAATATATTTTACATGACATCAAATACTTTATTATTTATTATTATTATTATTATTTGTGTCCGCCTCTGTAGTGGAGTGGTTAGTGAGATTAGCTGCCACCCCTGGAGAGCCGGGTTCGATTCCCGGCTTTGTCACTAAATTTGGAAAGTCGTACTAGAACTGGAACGGGTCAACCTCAGGGGGTTCAGCTGATTAGGAGAGGGGGTAATTCCTACCTCAGTCATCCTTGAACTAGTTTTCCGTGGTTTCTCACTTCTCCTCCAGGCAAATCCCGGAATGGTACCTAACTTAAGGCCACAGCTTCTTCCTTCCCTATCCCTTCAAATCTTCCCATAACCCCCCCCCCCCCAACACACACACAAGGCCCGTGTTCAGCATAGCAGGTGATGCCACCTGGGCGAGGTACTGGTCCTCCTCCCCGGTTGTATCCCTGACCCAAAGTCTCACGCTCTCCAGAACACTGCCCTTGAGGCTGTAGAGCTGGGATTCCTCGCTGAGTCCGAGGGAAAATCCAACCCTGAAGGGTAAACCGGATAATAAGGAAAGAAAGAAGAATTATTTACAATATTTGTTAGATTTTCACTGTTCGTCTGAAATGTCACTTGAACTTGGTTCACGAATAAAACGACACGTTCAAGCGACAAGGACGAATAATTATTTTTAAATACTACAAACAGCTCCATAACAAGAAAGGGCCTCAGCAAATGAATTATTAAAAAAACGGAAAGAAAATAAGGGATGTCTCAGTAAAAGGAAAGAGTGCTGAGCAAGGTCGGATTCGAACTCTAAGCCTTCAGTTCCCAACGTCACTGCGCAGCGGAGGCAAGTCGGAATGATGTGCCTGGAAAACAAAAGTTTCAGGGTAGATTTTAAACGTTAAATTTTGAACAAACTAAGGCCCATTGGCGAAAACGCTCGAATAAGGCTAAAGTATTTTATTTTTAGTAAATGGAAAATCCTCAAAATTTGAACAGTTTTCTAGAAAATCTAATGACGTCCTCCCCTTGCTAGGCTACTTGTGCGAGATTCCTCACTATCATGTTCCTTATCAGACCTCAATATTGCTCACGTGTTACATTCGGACACCATTAGTCAGGTTTGCGAAGTCTAGAAAGTAAGTATTTCATTTTCAATGTCCGGCTCCATGGCTAAATAGTTAGCGTGCTGGCTTTTGGTTATAGGGGCCCCGGGTTCGATTCCCGGCAGGGTCGGGAATTTTAACCATAATTGGTTAATTCCGCTAGCACAGTGTATGGGTCGTTTTCATCATCATTTCCTCCTCTTCAAGAAGCGCGAGCCACCCACGGGCGTCAAATCAAAAGACCTACAACTGGTAAGCCGAACTTGTCCTCGGGCACTCCCGGCACTAAAAGCCATATGCCATTTCCTTTTCAAGCCCTTTCTTTCTTCTACCGATATCCACATTTTTTTAAGGATCAGGCCTCTTCATTTTTCCTTCTGATTAGCGTTAGCAGAGGATGTTTGCTCAGTCGTGTCACCACCATTCTTGATGGATAGTGTAAACTATGATTTTTGCCGTGTTCATTAATTCATAGGTCATCGCTGGTATTGGATTCCTGATCTTGGTTTATTATCCTCGTGGACAAGAGCGCCAGCGTGTGGGGAAAAGAGCAGGTGTGGTGGCGTAGGAGCATCCTACAATACAGGTACAGCTGCACTTGGAGCATTCTCAACCACGCGTGACGCCTGATTTCCGTCTGTCTGGCGTATGTGCGTGTGGTTACTGTCGTGTCTGCCAGTGCCTGGCGGTCATCGTCTGCACGTGCCTCCGTCAACTCAAATAATAAATTATACAGGGCGGACAAAATGACAAATGTCCCGGAAAAGATTTATAAGACTGACGCGGAATTGAGCCTTGTTAATGAAAAGGAGAAGCGCCCATCACAGGAAATGCTGGAAACCGTGGTTTCGATGCACCAATCTATTGCTGTCGCATGTCCCGATTGACCTATCTAAGGCATTTGACAAGGTAGATCATGGAAGACTACTGAAAAAAAAAAGAGAGTGTAATTGGACTAGACAAAAGAGTGACTGAATAGGTAGCTATATTTCTAGAAAATAGTACTCAGACAAGAGTAGGTGAAGCATTACCCGATCCTCTAATCATTAAAAGGGGAGTTCCTCAAGGCACTATTATTGGACCTATAATTTTTTTAATATATAAATGATATGAGTAAAGAACTGGAATCAGAGGTAAGGCTTTTTGCGGATGATTCGATGCGATGGTGTTTCTACAAAGGCAGACTTTCGACCTGAGTTTTCGACACAGTGATTCACCCTGTTTTGAAAAATGGAAACCTACAACCTGTTTTCCAGTCATTGGCCGGGTCAGGGATGGAATGAATGAAGTAGATATAGGCTATCAGTACGATGCGGTCGCCACTCCCAAAGTGATTTTATTAATGACTGATAGATGAAATGAAATGAGAATGGAGAGTGTTGCTGGAATGAAAGATGACAGGGAAAACCGGAGTACCCGGAGAAAAACCTGTCCCGCCTCCGCTTTGTCCAGCACAAATCTCACATGGAGTGACCGGAATTTGAGCCATGGTATCCAGCGGTGAGAGGCCGACGCGCTGTCGTCTGAGCCACGGAGGCTCCATCGTGTTTTGAATTGTTATAAAACCAAATTTTGTAAACCAAGAGGTCCGCAACCTCGCTATGTGCACTTATTGTTCGTTTCCATCTGTATCATTTGTTTGCATTTCTTTTCTTCTTAGGTCACACAGTTTGTAGAATAAATTATGTTTTCTATTAACCCTCGTGTTTACTGAATTTTAACGCACCGAGTTGTTTTTTGCTCCACATGATGTAAATATTGTATATTGGGTTGTTTTTATTTCCGTCATGTCTCTCTTTTGTTTTCTCATTTGTTCCTTCATTATGTTTTTGGCACATTTTTAGCCTGTATTGCGTAAATTAGTTAAACTCCTCCCTTTTCTTTACTGAAGATGGCTCAAACGAGCCGAAACATTACTCCATCTAATGATGGAATTATATGATATACTGAATTAGGTTACACTTAATTTTACCTTTGTATAGTATTCTGTATAGAGTAATAAATCAGTTACAAGATTGTGGGCAACTGCAAAAAGAACTCGACAGTGTTGTGAGATGGGCAGTAGGCAATGGTATGCTGATAAACAGGGTTAAAAGTCAGGTTGTGAGTTTCACTAACAAGAAAAATCCTCTCAGTTTTAATTACTGCGTTGTTTCTTATGGGGATCATTGTAAGTACCTAGCTGTTAATATTAGGAGAGATCTTCATTGGGGTAATCACATCAATGGTATTGCAAGCAAAGGGTACATATCTCTACACATGGTTATGAGGAGGATATCTGCGGGTTGTAGTAAAGATGTAAAGGAAAGGGCATATAAGTATATCGGACCCTCACCAGGATTACTTGATTCGAGAACTGAAAAAATGTAAAGAAAAGCAACTCGATTTGTTCTGGCAGATTTCCGACAAAAGAGTAGTGCTACGAAAAAACTGCGAAGTTTGAGCTGGGAAGACTTGGAAGAAAGGAGACGAGCTGCTCGTCTAAACGGTATGTTCCAGGCTGTCAGTGGAAAGATGCCGTGGAATGACATTAGCAGACGAATAAGTTTGTGTGGTGTTAATGAAAGTAGGAAGCAACTACTGCGAGACTAAATTCTGGTACCTCGGCGTCTCCGAAAAACGTAATTTAAAAAGTGGTAAAACGGACGTAAAGCCAATAACATTATTAATGACGTTACCCATGTTTTCGTATTTCGAATGATTTGATTCCATAATTCTTTGAATATTTGGTTTAATACTGATTTAAGCGCAGTAATCACAACATGCAGCCTTGACCTATCTTTCACTGTACCGTACGAGTTACTGTTTTACGGAAGAGCTACCTATCAAACCAGCTCCGGCAGTGGTCAATGCTACCTGTGACTCAGTTTCCCGTGGCTGGCATAAAGTATCTCACCCACGTTCCACATGTTTACTGCCTCACTAAATGGATAGCAAGGAAGCTATAAGATCTCGGAAGTCTAAACACAGGAGTAAAGACATAACTTCTGACTGTGCGTTTCTGAGCGACAGCACAATGAAATGGACAGGAGAACATTAGTCAGCTGTTCGGAGGATCCGCGCATTGAGATTCAGTGAAGCTGACTGGAGTGGGATGCCGTCACATCAGTCTCTGCTTCCTGTTGAATGGCGTAACATTCAGGAAGTACCAGGAAATTGCTGAAGAACAACTATATGTATTCACCGTAAGTCTAGCTTGCTTGCAAATATATTCCGAGGAGTTCTCACAGGTGGCGTTGTAAGGAAATGTTTGTGTGCTGTTAATTGAGGTTAAGATGGTATTCTCCTTCTGTCAAGCAGTAGTAAAGAAATTATTCCACATCCGGGGACGATAACATACGACAAGAGTGGAATTCTTATCTCCATTTTTATTTCAGCCTTTCGCACCGTGGGACGGTTTGCAGGGGAATCTCTCGCGGCTTAATGAAGGGGGTGTGAAATGAAATACAGTCGGAAACAAAAGTCTGCATACGCCCGCTTATTCAATTTTTGACTAGCGCTTGACAGATCCTGCCAAACAGTGAATACTTCTTCCCTTTATTTCAGTGTGATAGGAAGCAGGAAGTATGGAGAAAATCTAATGAAACCTCCAAAAGAGAATCTTGTGAAGTGAGAACTTCCTTCTTTGGAGTTGCGTGTCTGGTGCTGGGGCAAACAATTTATGTTTATTGAAAATAAAATAAAAAGGATAAATAGAAGTAAACGGATATATTAGAGGAAAATCTCTGTTGAAAAACTGGGACTAAGAAACGACAGGGTCATGCAAGAAGACAACGACCCTAAACATACCCTTGCACTAGCGAGAAAATGGTTGCCTTAAAATGTTCCCAAGAAATTTCATTCACCTCCCGACCCCCGACATAACCCTGTTGATCACCTTTGGGAAGAACTCCATAGGGTATTCGGGAGATAGTGGGTTCGAACCCCGCTGTCGGCAGCCTTGAAGATGGTTTTCCGTGGTTTCCCATTTCCACACCAGGTACATTAATTAAGGCCACGGCCGCTTCCTGCCCAGTCCTAGCCCTTTCCTGTCCCATCGTCGCCATAAGACCTATCTGTGTCGGTGCGACGTAAAGTCAATAGCAAAAAGAACTCCATAGGTGGATTAGGATATGTTCCATCAAGAAGGACGATTTGAAACTTGCCATAAGAACAGACTGGAACAAAAATTCAACAGAAGTCACAAAAAATCGAGTGGAATCGATGTCCCTGAGTTTGGATGTTGTGTTAGCTGCCAAACATGAATACAAAATGTAGGCTTACTGAACCTAATATGAGAGTGAAAAAAATGTGAGTGTATGTTCACTTCTGTTCCTGAATATTTTGTTTCATTTCAGAAATGAATGATATGTGGCCTTTAGTTCTACACTTAGTTATTAATGCCTTAAAGTATCTACAAGTCTGTCATTTTATTCTGTAAGTGCAGATAAGTAAAATTTTCTGTTTGGATTCCACTTGCATACCGAGCTCGATAGCTGCAGTCGCTTAAGTGGGGCCAGTATCCAGTATTCAGGAGATAGTGGGTTCGAACCCCACTGTCGGCACCCCTGAAGATGGTTTTCCGTGGTTTCGCATTTTCACACTAGGCAAATGCTGGGGCTGTACCTTAATTAAGGCCACAGACGCTTCCTTCCCACTCCTAGACCTTTCCTGTCCCCATCGTCGCCATAAGACTTATCTGTGTCGGTGCGACGTAAAGCAAATAGAAAGCAAATAAAAAAAATCCACTTGCATACAATTTTTAAGTGTACGTAGACTTTTTGTTTTCAGCTGTGGACCAATGACCTACATATTAGGCCCCTTTAAACAACAAGTGACAACATTACAAGTTATATGGCGCTGTGTCCTCCAGACCTGTTTATCATCGGCCTAAATTCACTTTCAGCACACTATAATCCAGTGATTATTATTTCAAATGCATTTCCCAGTTCTCTTTAAAAATATTCAGGTGAAACACTCCTGGATGTTGTGTGTTAATTTTAGCCTGATTTATACTAAATTTGGTGATTTTGCTAATATGCAGGTAGTCTTATTCCTTGGTGAAAAGCTAAAGTACAACCCGTTCCCGAAATATCTAGGAGTCACACTGGACAGAACTCTGAGCTACAAAAAACATCTCACCAAGCTATCTCACAAAATCGCTACAAGGAATAACATCCTACACAAGCTTTGTGGCAGTTCCTGGGGAGCCTCGGCTGACTGCTTACGATTAACGGGTATCAGTCTTGTCTACTCTGCAGCGGAATACTGTGCCCCAGTATGGCTGGAAAGTGTACATGTGCATAAAGTGGATACTAAGCTGAATGATACCATGCGCTGCATAACTGGTACTGTAAAGTCAACGCCTCGCCACTGGTTACCCGTACTTAGTCATAGCCTATCCCACCACCCCACCTGAGGAGAAAGGAAGCTCTGCTGAGAGAAGCAAAGAAGATCTGGTCATCTCCCTCATTACCAGTTCACCAGGAATTTTGTTACCCATCGCCATGACGACTTCCAGCAGCAAGTATACTCGCCGGCCGACTCTGGAGGGATAATTTTAATCTAAACAAGAGCTGGCGGGATGAATGGTCAATTTCAACATCTCGAACAAATGCTCATGACCTAAATCCAACCCTGAAAATGAAGGGATTCGACCTCCCAAGAAAACTATGGTGTCGCCTCAACAGACTGAGAACTGGGCATTGACGCTGCAATTTCTTACGCCATAAGTGGGGTTGGATGGATTCTCCAATGTGTGAATGCAATGAAGAGGAGCAGACCATGGACCATGTCGTCCTGCGCTGCCCTCTTCATGCCTACTCTGGAAGCCCCAGCGACCTGTTTCATCTTTCAGAAAGTGCTGTAGAGTGGCTGAAACAGTTGGACCTGGACTTATAAATTTGTAGTTATCACCATACGATTAAATAAATAAATAATAAATTAAGGAAAAACAAAATTTGTTTTAAATTGAGCAATTAGTTTGGAAATTATGGCTTTTTTTTTTTTTTGAAAACGGGTCGATTTTTCAAAATGCTTCTGGGCACCATTCTGTTTTCCTGATTTGAACCTTTGTTGTTAAGCTTAGGAAGGTCAGAAGAAGAATGTTTTTTTTATTATTTGTTAATAGGTAGCACTGTGTCTTAAAAACAGTAATTACTTCTTCCATGCGTTGATTCAAGGTAAGTTATTTCTGAAAGTTTTAAAAATAGGTACAGTATGACTACCTATGAACAAACGCTCGTTTGTGCAAATGCTGAAGGTAATTAGCTTAAAGCTGTTATTGCTGTATCATTTCGAATTCTAGAAATAATTATTTTTGAGTAAAACTGAAGTGGGTGTGCCCAGTTAAAAGAATGTCGGGATATGATTTCGATGTTTTCGCAGGGCATTTAAAAATGTCCTCACATGCCCCAAGGAAGGAGAGAAGTATCACTAAGTGCCTATCACTATCTTCCTGCATAATTTACATTGTAGGTTAATCTTTAAAATTCCCTTTTCGGTAGATTAACTGGCACGAAAATCTCGTGAGGGACAAAATTACACTACCTCGGTGTCTCCAAAAACCCGTGGAAAGGTAGGTAGAGAGATATAAAATCAATAACATGGTCATTGTAATTAAATAGCCTTACGAGTACTGCCTCTTGAGTGAGCGAATTAAGACTGAAGAAAATCTTCAATCACATCACTAACTTGAAGGCGCCCACTAAATGGGTTGACGAAAGAAGAAAAGGAATGGAGGAAAATGGGATCAATCCAAAGGAGATCTGGAATAGAGAGGTGTTAGGAATCAAGGTTAACGAAAGGGGTCCTAGGAAAAACAATATAAATCAGGAAAGGAGGAGCAACCATAGCGAAAAATAAGAAAATTCTGGACGAAAAGAAAATACTAACAGCTAACAAAGGGTTTCTGGAACTCCACAACAGGTCAGACTCTGAGAAAGGAGGAGGATATAGTCTCATTAAAATGTCTGCATAAAAACATCATGAACCGCTTTTTTTTCTGCGTCAATCTCCTGCAAAGAGATACTGCGCCACTCCTAATCTACAAACGATTTCAATCAGTTGCCCAATGCACAGAAAACGCCCACTCCAATAATGGCAGTGGTCCATTGTAAAATACTCCATTCACAATCTGGCAATTCAACACCATAACTATTTAGATTTGGAGATTTTAAAAGCATGACATTCGATGAAAAGTTGATCAGTGCAGTGAAGAATCTGGTGGGTTACGTAACTGTCGACGTAGCGAAATGAAGCGAAGAAGCGTGGTAGGAAGTGCCTTAGATGAGAGCAAGCCGTGTCTGTGGGTGATTGCCACGTTGCAAGCCGCACACTTTCACTTTCTCACAAGACAATCGATCCCCAGTTAGAGAACAGAAATACTGAAGCAAGGACATCGTCAAGGGCAGGTCTCAGTTCCGGCTAGAGTTCGGTCTGCAGTTACTCATCTGGGCCGAGGTGACCAGGCGAAAGCCATCTGATACCTCGGGAAAATCCAAACGGTGTAGTGTATTTGATGTAGTTAAAACACTACCATCCGGCAAGATTACTGTACTGATATTACATTACCGGACTGAGTAGTTCAGGCGATAGAGCGCTGGCCTACTGACCTCAAGCTGGCGAGTTCGATTCCAAATGTCTCACGCTAATTTTCTAGGAGCGCATGTGTACGCCTCCATTCATTTTGTGTTCGGGCCAGTAATTCAACCCGTTTTTATTTTCCACGAAGGCCCAGTAGTTTCGGTACTAGTTACCCCAGTGTACTAAATTGTAAAATTGCAAGTTGGGCCTAGAGAGACCAGAAATTTGTAAGATTTTTGTAAGAAATTGGGAGCGCAGTCTTCTTGGTTAATGTTGGAGAGCATGTAAGCTCTTTTTTGAGATTACTGTAATATTGAGGCGGTATTTGTAACATTTCGAGCCCTAATTTCTACGCTAAAATGTGTCACAAAGTACCTTGTGTGTCCAACCATTGTCCTGTTTCCCTTCGTGATCCAGTATGAAGTGAAAGGAATCTTCGTAGAGAGATTTGACGACCTGATACCCTTCCTGACGTCCACCTCATCAGAGGACTTAATTGAGATGAAATGAATGACATGATAACAGGAAGGGGAGAGTGAAACCCCGTCGCAGCACATAGCCTACTTGTGTCGAATAACAGGGGTCTGCTCAATGCTAGTGCCATCGCACTATAGAGTGCGTGCAAGTCGCCCGTTGTGGGCCAAGTAATGAGAGTATTGAATTTTGACGACTGCCAAAAGTGCCAGATCTGTAGCTTAGATGTTTTCCAACAGAACAAATATGAGCTAGGCCACCAAAGCTCAATTGATAGAGTAACCAACGCGAAAGTGGGAGGTTGTGGGTTTGGATCCCACTGGTGTCCGGTTGGCCGTTTTAGTTCTTTATTTAACATCTCTTCAACACGTACTATGTGTACGAAACACGACCTAATAGGTTGAAAGTTAAATTCGATTACAATGCGGTCGTGAAAATGTATTATTATTATTATTATTATTATTATTATTATTATTATTATTATTATTATTATTATTATTATTATTATTTCTTTCATTCCTTCTTTCTTAATCCGTTTACCCTCCAAGTTTGGTTGTTCCTTCGAACTCAGCGAGGGATACCACCTCTACCGCCTCAAGGACAGTGTCCTAGAGCGTGAGACTTTGCGTTGGGGATACAACTGGAAAGAAGGACCAATACCTCGCCCAGGCGGCCTCGCCTGATATGCTGAACAGGGTCCTTGTAGGTAATGGGGAGTTTGGAAGGGATAGAGAAGGAAGCGGCCGTGACCTTAAGTTAGGTACCGGCATTTAGGAAACCACAGAAAATTACTTCGAGGAATGCTGAGGAGGGAACCTAACACCCCCCCCCCCCCCATACTCACAAGGGGACATTCCCTACTCGTCAGCACCGATTTCGCTCAAATGTATAGAACATGCAGGGCTTGGCTAGAAATGAAAATACCCGAAGTGGGAACTCCAGATGGCCAAACGTATAGAAAATTAAAAAAAAACATATCTTCTGGTATGGGCTAGAATAAATTTGTTACTTTCATTGACTTGTCTCAGTCTCATCCTTGGCTTTGACAATATGAAAGTGACTGAGGTATGAGCGATGCTACTAATACCATTCCTTATGCAGCCAGTGGTATGAAAATATCACTCATAGGGTCGGCTGGTGCGTGCATTTCAGTGGGCTTGGCAGACTGATATGTGAGCAACTTCTGGCTCAGTGAGGAAAGCAACGGGAAACTACCTCACTCCTCATTTCTCTAGTACGCCTCTTCAGTGATGCCTAGGCCAACTATGACAGCTGTTGGCATAGCTGTGGAGGATCAAACCAGCCTTCGGGCTGAATACCCAACATACAACATACAAAAATCTTGACGCGGCTCTCGCACCACATAAGCCACTTACGTTAATGCGCACGCCGAGCAGTTGTTGACGTAACGGTAAGAGCTCGGACTGGTAATTTGATGCTCGTGGGTTCGACTCCCCGTGTAGAGACTGTTTTTTCATGTCATTTTTTTTTTTTTTTTTTGCTAGTTGTTTTACGTCGCACCGACACAGACAGGTCTTATGGCGACGATGGGACAGGGAAGGGCTAGGAGTGGGAAGGAAGCGGCCGTGGCCTTTTTTTAAGGTACAGCCCCAGCATTTGCCTGGTGTGAAAATGGGAAACCACGGAGAACCATTTTCAGGGCTGTCGACAGTGGGGGTCAATTTTTATATTATTCATTTTCCAACTACGCAAAGAGGTGAATAATTCATTTTATTTACTTACACGCAAAAGGCATAGGAAAGGTAAAAAATCTATTGTCTGTGTAGAGCCACCAGGAGCAACCTTCACTTGTCAGGTGAAAACGAATCTTACAGCGAAACGACTATTCACGTGTATGGCACATTCCCCAAGGAGGGGAGATAGCCAATAAAAGAGAAAAAAGAAGAATTTCTGTTTGAACACGTCGGGAAAGTTCGCAACTCCAAATTTTCTACAGTTGAGCGCTCATTAAAATAAAATGACGTCCTACATGCCTTTTGCATATAAATAAATAAAATACATTAAAATAAATGAATAATATAAAAATTAAGAAAAATATTCTCCACACGAAGAGTCGAACCCTCAACCATCGAATTACTAGTCCAAGCTCTTACCGTTACGCCAACTACTGCTCGGCGTGCGCACTAACGTAAGTGGCTTATACGGTGCGAGAGCCGCGACAACATATTTGGTTTTATTTTTATTTTCTATACGCTTGGCCATCTGGAGTTCCCACTTCGGGTACTTTCATTTCTAGCCAAGCCTTGCATGTTCTATAAATTTGAGCGAAATCGGTGGTGACGAGTAGGGAGTGCCCCCTTGTTAGCTGACCTCCCGAGGCAGAGTGGACCCAGTTCCAGCCCTCGTACCACTTTTCAAAATTTCGTGACAGAGCCGAGAATCGAACCCGGGCCTCCGGGGTGGCTGCTAATCACGCTAACCAGTACACCACAGAGGCGGACACATTATTATTATTATTATTATTATTATTATTATTATTATTATTATCATCATCATCTACATTTATTCCTTAAAAATGTTCCAGTTTCTTATGTATGGTTCCGAGTGGACATTTTGTTCAATAGCCATTTGGCATTGCACAGGAAAATTATCGGTGACAAGATGGTGTCTGGGAAGACCTCGAACAAGGCTGCTGTGACTCAGAAGAGCCTCATTCAGTTTAGTCACGTCCATATTCAATACGACATGACCTACACGAGTTTTATATCCCTCCACGGCGCACCTGCTGAACGTTTCATGGAGTTACGGTCTGATCAACCACAATAAACCTGCTGTCTCATTCACGCGGCTGCCAGCGTAATGCGGATGGTCGTAAAGACAGCTACCTTTTGAACTCCTGTAGAATATCTCAGCTATATCTGTTTGCAAATTACGAGTGAACACTGACCACTGTGCTGCAGGGCGCTGTTTCCCACTTGTGTACCCTAACCTCTTTGAACAAATTTACATCTGTTGTACCTCGTTTTAGGGTAGAATACGTCAATAGTTTCAGAAGAGTAATTGGTCGGCGAGCATTACAAAACCATGAAATCACTGAGCGAGTTGGCCTTGTGATTAGAGTCACGCAGCTGTGAGCTTACATTCGGGAGACAGTGGTTTCGAATCCGACTGTCGGCAGCCCTGAAGATGGTTTTCCGTGGTTTCCCCATTTTCACACCAGTAAAATGTTGGGATAGTACCTTAATTAAGGCCATGGTCGCTTCCTTTCCACTCCTAGCCCTTTCCTATCCCATCGTCGCCATAAAACCTCTCTGCGTCAGTGCGACGTAAAGAAATGAACAAAAAACAACAATGAAATCGAATATCGAAATTATGTCTAGACAGCAAGAGCTATGGCAGTGTTCAAAATTTCATTGTAAAGACGAAGGGCCAGCGTATCTAGCAACCTGTGTATGGCGTCAAAAGGTGATTCAATAGTATCGCCAACTTCAAGTACTAAAAATCACCGTCCGAGCTCGATAGCTGCAGTCGCTTAAGTGCGGCCAGTATCCAGTATTCGGGAGATAGTAGGTTCGAACCCCACTGTCGGCAGCCCTGAAAATAGTTTTCCGTGGTTTCCCATTTTCACACCAGACAAATGCTGGGGCTGTACCTTAACTGAGGCCACGGCCGCTTCCTTCCCACTCCTAGCCCTTTCCTGTCCCATCGTCGCCGTAAGACCTATCTGTGTCGGTGCGACGTAAAATAACTAGCAAAAAAATCGAGCTCTATTATTATTATTATTATTATTATTATTATTATCACAACTTCCCCACGAGGAGGCTGCCACAAGGACAAGGTATGCCACCTTAGAAGTCTATACTCGCACCACCGCAATTTATAAATCAGTTTTCATTACATTCGCCAGAACAGACACAGAAACTTAACAGGAAGTAATATATTAGTTACCCTTTGTTCTCAAGAAAACGAGTTCCCTCTCGGCTCGGGTCGGGTCGGTTACAGTTGAAGGTGTTTTAAGTGCGATGAAACGACTTCGTTGGCTTCCTACCCTCTCCTGGGAAGAAATTCTGACACTGTGTCATCTTTTAAAAGTATAGTACTGAAGGGGGGTGAAGTAGAAATAATATAGAATCACTGAGTTCATTATTCGGTCGGTAGATGCAGAGTGGGTTGTTGTCCCATATGCTCTGTACTCTGACCGGCCAATCGAGCAGAGGAAAGTTGGCCACGGCTCTACTGTGGCTCTATGCCTCTGCATTCGGGAGACGGGCCTGGGGCACAGTGCCAGACTTCACGCCTGGCCCCACCCGTCGGCTGTCCTGAGAATGGTTTTCCATGGTTTTCCATTCTCATGCACTAAGGCGAATGCCGGGGCCGCCCACCCCTTCACCTTCTCCGCACATCCCCTTCACCGTAACAATTGTCCCGGCCTGAGAGACGGCGTCACCGACTAAGAGGCCCGCCTCCCCCTTCAGGGGAGGAATGAAAACGTTTAGTAGTAGAATCATTATTATTGTACATTACATAAGATTTACATAAAGCATTGTCAGCACAAATAACATCTAGTTCAAATAATGGAGGAGAAGAAGAGGACGCAAAATACTCTTTTTAACGCTGAGAACATTTTCTAGCAAAGTAGGGGTCCCAATATTAAGAAAATTAGCATTTTCCTCAAGTGTGCCGAAAGTTGAAGAGCTAAACAGCCCGGAAAAGTTTCAAATTCTGAGTCTTAGATAGCTCTATCAAACTACAAAAACAGATTTCGAAAATCACTTCTGGCCTAAATGCAGTTCCGAAAAAATAGCCTAAAATCTCTTGTTTATTTACTCGTCTTTTTTATTCAAATCTTAGCCAAGTTAACTTATTTAGATAATTATTTCTGTAATGTGTGCCTTGGTTCAATACCCTCAGGCATTTTTAATTTTTTTGAAAAATGTGCACACCGAATGTAGTTATAAAGGCTTGAGTGAAACTCTACTTTGACTCACATTAGCGCTCGTAGTGGTGATTAAGTGGAACAATGCACTGACTCACATTAGCGCTAGTAGTGGTAGAAAAAGGCAAACTGCTAATCTAATCGACCGGATAACGATGATTAAGAAAAGGATTGCAATTTTTAACAATAAGTAAATATATTCTCATACTTTATTACGTTAGGTTTACCTAAAATTCGTAGCTCATACCCCTAGGATGTTTTCGACTTTGAGTTGCTTGTCTGGATTTTTGGTCTAGAAGAGGTGACTCCAGGAAACTGGCTTATAGCGATCGAGAGAGACCTTCATATAACTGCTTAGAGTGAACGAGTAGGGGATACAAACCCAGGACCTCGTACCTGGTGCGAACTGCTCGTTGCTGGTGGTTGCTTGTCTTCCTCACAAATTTCTCACCACCTTGCTCTGTGGAACACACTATACTCCTGGCATACAAATCTCACTGCCGCATATAGAAACATATCGTGCTAAAGTTTTGCAAGTTGCCTGTTTTAGGACTTGCTAGCACAATATCTATTATTCTTGAGACACTCAAGGGCTGCGTGTCTTTTCTTATTAGGAAAGCCGAGAGTGCAATTTCGAATGACAAGGAAATTGAAATGTCTGCGACTCAGTGGTATCAGAATTAATGGGCGCCCATTTGTTTCTGCTCTTGGTGGTTCGTTTTCTTTACTACTAAAGTGGGTTACACGCGAGGGAATTCTCCTCTTAGATGTCAACAGAAGCTCTCACTTAGTCGTCAAAGCAGTCTTTACACCCAATGAAGGCTTAAACACGCATAGACAAGCTCTTATTGACGCTATTGTAGGATACTGTCGCAATTTAAGTCTTAAATGTTTTTATACGTGGGAAAGCTGTCGTTCCTCTAGCTGAAAAATATGTTACTGGGATTATTATTATTATTATTATTATTATTATTATTATTATTATTATTATTATTATTATTATTATTATTATTATTATTATTATCTACTTGTTTTTAACGTCGCACTAACACTTACCCTGAGGCCCCGGGTTCGATTCCCGGCCAGGTCAGGGATTTTTTTACCTGGATCTGAGGGCTGGTTCGAGGTCTACTCAGCCTACGTGATTAGAATTGAGGAGCCATCTGACGGTGAGATGGTGGCCCCGATCTAGAGAGCCAAGAATAACGGACGTGAGGATTCGTCGTGCTGACAACACGACCCTTCGTAATCTGCAGGTCTTCGGGCTGAGCAGCGGTCGCTTGGTAGACCAAGGCCCTTCAGGGCTGTAGTGCCATGAGGTTAGAATATTTTTACTAACACATCCAAGCTTTTCGGCGACGGAAGGACGCGAAAAGGCTAGTATTGGAAAAATAGCGGCCGTGGCCTTAAGTAAGGTACAGCCCCACCCAGCAATTGCCTGGTGTGAAAATGGGAAACCACGGAAAACCATATTCAGTGCTGTCGACGGCGGAATTCGAACTCACCATCTCATAGCTACTGACCCGAACTGCGTAGCCAACTCACTGGGTGAGATAAGTCAAATCAGACTCTGAAGTAGAAATTTGTTCATAGGATAGTTCTAGCAAAGATCTGAACGAGGGCAAACAAGGGGGTAAATTCATTCTTTTCAGTTCTTATCGTGGCAGTATGGCTTTTAGTGCCGGGAGTGTCGGAGGACATGTTCGGCTCGCTAGGTGCAGGTATTTTTATGTGACTCCCGTAGACGACCTGCGCGTCATGATGAGGATGAAATGATAATGAAGACGACACATATACCCAACCTCCGTGCCAGAGAAATTAACCAATGATAGTTAAAATTCCCGACCCTGCCGGGAATCGAAACCGGGACCCCTGTGACCAAAGGCCAGCACGCTAACCATTTAGCTATGGAGCCGGACATGGCAGCGGATGTGCTTTTGTCAAAGCGGTTACTGGCGAAGATAGCACTTGTTTAGAAAAAAAATACTGTAAATGATAACTATGCCTTTCCGTCCTACTTCTACAGTAGTACCCGCCAAGTAAAATTACGTGATACTAATACTGAATTGTGTAATAATATTATACTGGGTTCGAGCTCCACTGTCGGCAACCAAGGAAATGCAATTCCGTGGTTTCCTACTTTCATACCAGAAGAATGCCAGAGCCGTATTCAAGACCACGACTGATGGCTTCCTAGTTCTCTTTCCTACCCGACTGGGCGAGTTGGCTGTGCGGTTAGGAGCGCGCAGCTGTGAGCTTGCGTCCGGGAGATAGTGGGTTCGGATCCCACTGTCGGCACCTCTGAAGATTGTTTTCCGTGGTTTCCCATTTTCACACCAGGCAAATGCTGGGGCTGTACCGTAATTAAGGCGACGGCCGTGGGTACCAGGGTATGCAGGTATAAAAGGAAATGAAAAGGCAGATAAACTGGCCAGGAAACGGGCAGAAACACATTCTGTAGGCCCAGAACCTGTATGCGAGATTTCCTAGGGACAAGCCCGACACTACATAAGAAAATGGGTACAAATGGAGAACTGGAAAAATACTCCAGGACGCAGTCTTGCAAAGGAACTGGTAAAAGGACCAAACAAGAAGCATAATAAAGAACTGTTGAAACTCAGCAGAGAAAATATAAGATGGGTACTAGGACTGTTGACAGGACACTGCCATCTGAAAAAACACCTACATAGAATTGGAGTAAGAAGAGACGATACATGTAGGAAATGCACTGAATCAGAGGAATCATCTGAACACATACTTTAGAATGTGAGGCGCTGAATAGAATCAGACTCTCCACTCTAGGACTACCAGGTGAAGTGAGAGAAAAATCCAAGAAGACCCAATAAGAACAACCTGCAGCTTTGTGAAGTGAGCCGGTATATCTAGGTGGGAATGAAGGAAAAACATGGTAGCAAAAGACCTTGGAGGTCGACGCTAATTAGGAACTAATATTTAGAGGCCTCATGAAGAAGAAGAAGAAGAAGAAGAAGAAGAAGAAGAAGAAGAAGAAGGCTACGGCCGCTTCCTTCCAACTCCTAGACCTTTCCTGTCCCATCGTCGCCATAAGACCTATCTGTGTCGGTGCGACATAAAGAGACTAGCAAAAAAAACCTATCCGACCATATACGCTTTGCACCCGTGAGACGAGCCTCTTCCTCTGATTCAACTGGAGTCTCATACACTCTTGCTCCGTTCTAAACAATACAGAATTTCATTCTATCTACATGGCATGTTTACCAGAATATGTAACATTAATGGTTTGGGAGAATAAGAGTTACAATTAATTTATACCCCTATAGTACAGTTTCTGATTTTGACAGTCAATAATTTGAGACCCATGCTTATTTGCCAAGAAAGAATAATAATAAATAATAATGTTATTTGCTTTACGTCCCACTAACTACTTTTACGGTCTTCGGAGACGCCGAGGTGCTGGAATTTAGTTCCGCAGGAGTTCTTTTACGTGCCAGTAAATCTACCGACACGAGGCTGTCGTATTTGAGCGCCTTCAAATACCACCGGACTGAGCCAGGATCGAACCTGCCAAGTTGGGGTTAGAAGGCCAGCGCCTTAATCGTCTGAGCCACTCGGCCCGGCTGCCAAGAAAGAAAAACAGGTCTGTTTCGGTCTCTTCTATGAGCGTCCGTGGCTCAGGCGGCAGCGCGTCGACCTCTGACCGCTGTGTTCCGTGGTTCAAATCCCGGTCACTCCATGTGAGATTTGTACTGGACAAAGCGGAGGCGGGACAGGTTTTCTCCTAGTACTCCGGTTTTCCCTGTCATCTTCCATTAGAGCAACACACTCCAATATTCCTTCATTTCATCTGTCAGTCAATCATTGCCCTAGAGGAGTGCGACAGGCTTCGGCAGCCGGCACAATTCCTATCCTTGCCGCATGATGGTGGCTTCATTCATTGCATCCCTGAACCGGAAACTGACTGGAAAACAGGTTGTAGGTTTTCATTTCATCTTCTATAAATCCTTAGAAGGAATACTGAATTTCGACACACACTGTATGTCGAAAACTTGAGTGAATATAAGGAAGTTTATTTTAAAACAGGTAACCAAATATACAAATACACCGAACTGAGCACGTTCGTAAACTGGGTCAAAAATTCTTCTCGGCACTGATCTGATAGATATTCCTGGTGCTACATATTATGAACTTTGACTTAAAAGCAAAACTTTCAGTCGACTGAAACCTGTTCTCTCTCATGATATATTACTCCCACCAACTGATTCAGAAGATGAACACGGATTAACAGTTTCAGTAGAGTCAAGATAAGCAGTGATTAAATAAGTTTTTGTGTCTTACAAGGGGACATTCCCTACTCGTCACCACCGATTTAGCTCAAATTTATAGAACATGCAGGGCTTGGCTAGAAAGGAAAGTACCCGAGGTGGGAACTCCAGATGGCCAAGCGCATGGAAAATAAAAATAAAAATGTTGACGCGGCTCTCGCACCGTATAAGCCACTTCCGTTAACACACACACGCCGAGCGGTAGTTGGCGTAGCGGTAAGCTTTCGGATTAGTAATTCGGTGGTCGTGGGTTCGAGGCCTCGTGTGGAGACTTCTTTCCTTTCCCTCTCAACTTTTATATTATTCTTTTTCCAATTAAGCAAAGAGGTGAATAATTCATTTCATTTATTTATTTATAATCAAAAGGCAAAGAAAAGGTAAAAAATTGGGATTTCATTGTCAGACTTTTCAGCAAGGATTGTAATTAAAGCGCGTACGAAAAGACTTAGCCGCCTCTGTGGTGTAGTGGTTAGCGTGATTAGCTGCCACCCCCGGAGGTCCGGGTTCGATTCCCGGCTCTGCCACGAAATTTGAAAAGTGGTACGAGGGCTGGAACGGGGTCCACTCAGACTCGGGAGGTCAACTGAGTAGAGGTGGGTTCGATTCCCACCTCAGCCATCCTCGAAGTGGTTTTCCGTGGTTTCCCACTTCACCTCCAGGCGAATTCCGGGATGGTACCTAACTTTAGGCCACGGCCGCTTCCTTCCCTCATCCTTGCCTATCCCTTCCACTCTTCCCATCCCCCTGTTCACCATAGCAGGTGAGGCCGCCTGGGCGAGGTACTGGTCATACTCCCAGTTGTATCCCCGACCAAGAGTCTGAAGCTCCAGGACACTGCCCTTGAGGCGGTAGAGGTGGGATCCCTCGCTGAGTCCGAGGGAAAAGCCGAACCTGGAGGGTAAACAGATGATGATGATGATGATGATGATGATGACGAAAAGACTTTGTACATGAAAATTCAAAACTTTATTAATTCACATTCGATGCTTTACATGTGTCGGGATGATATTTATCGTAGAAACAGGGGAAACAATAATTATTTCTGCATCTAGCACAAGTCATAAACGCCGCGCATTTTTACAACCACATCGTTGTTTCAACACTCCATAGAAAAAGAAAGTCTCCACACGGGGTGTCGAATCCACGACCATCGAATTACTAGTACCAGCTCTTAGCGCTACGCCAACTACTGCCCGGCGTGCGGGTTAACGTAAGTGGGGTATACGGTACGAGAGCCGCGTCAACATTTTTATTTTCCATGCGCTTGGCCATCTGGAGTTCCCACTTCGGGTACTTTCCTTTCTAGCCAAGCCCTGCATGTTCTATAAATTTGAGCGAAATCGGTGGTGACGAGTAGGGAATGCCCCCTTGTTAGTTTCAGTGCATTCTCAATCTCAAAAACTCCGTCATAGTGCTTAGACTTTCAATATAAAGGGAATAAGTATACACAAATTGTAACTTGACATAATAAAACATGTGCTAATGCTGTCTCAGCGTCATCGATCTCCTGTTAGGAACTGAAGAGATCATTAAAACGAATTCACCTTAATATTAACCAATAAATATGTTTTGAATTGCACTCTGACATCGTTGAGGGGTCCGCTGGGACCTCCCTCTAGCAATTACCTTATTTTGTTTGCAATCTATTTCTTTTTCATTCTGTGATCACTAATCTGTTGTAGCAATATATTTCGCTGAGCGATTAAATAAATCTTACAAAAAATACACAAAATTAATCACATCCTTCACATGATTAAAGTTCTAATACTCTATTAATTTCACCGGTAATTTGAAACACTTTCCTTTATCCAGATGTTATGAGATTTCACTCCTCTCTCAACACTTGGAGCAGGTTTTGTTTGACAAGTGGCTAACGATTAATAGAAATTCGACCACAAACTACCGGTTAAGAACTGAGTTAACAGATGTTGAATTATATAGGCTCTTTCTTTTCACAAGTTGCTTTACGTGGCACGAACACATGGAATAGGGGTGGAAAGAAAACGACAGTTGCCTTATGGCGACGATGGGATAGGAAAGGTGTAAAAATGGGAAATCACGGAAAACCACCTTTAAGGGGTTCAAACCCACTATCTCCCGGATGCATGCTCACAGCTGCGCGCAGGAAATCTCTCGGACGCCAAAGCAAAACGTCTGCACACAGTGGCCGAGGCCATGCGATTATTATTATTATTATTATTATTATTATTATTATTATTATTCCAATACGCTGAGGCCTACAACTAGAGAAGTCCTTAACATCTATCTTCCTGGATGAGTACGCAAGCTGCTGAGACAGAAATGTACTGTATATATTTCTTAGGTAATTGTTTTACTCTCGGCGTTTGCTTTAGATTCCTTAGATTCTTGTAGTCTTAAATAAGATATAGCCTTAATGTTTTATTTTCTCCCTTATTATATAATACATTTTAATTTCACTCTATTCGGTATCTGTATTTTAATCCATTTAAGTTTGTTTCATTAATATTTTTATATTATAAAAATTTAGTTAGCGTGTTCATAAAGCTGTATGTTATTATATGAAGAGGTTACATAAAGGGGCTTTTCAGCCCCAGTGGCTTGTAAATTATCAATAAATTCAATTAAATTCTCTCTCTCTCTCTCTTTGCATGATCACTACTTCGTACATTCACAAGTTCGGGAGCAGTTCTCATTAATTGTGCTCTGCCACACTCTCATATAGCAATGCATGCACTCCTCACACGTCCCTCATGTTTATTGTCCTATTCCTAAGTACCGCTACTTTGCCATTGTTCTCCGTCACGGGTCTTCTCATATGAATAACGATCTCTTACTCTCAACCTGGGAGCGAACATGAAGAAGTGTATCCAGTGAAAAACGCTCCTGTGTTGATTCGTTAAATTTGTTTTGTTTCTCCTCTTCAATTTGCAGAGTAGCAGATGGCATTATTGGCCTTCCAGTGCTATTTTCGAAAAACTGGATGTGGGTATGGTGCCTCAGTCGCCATAGCAATCGAGCATCACTCAGCGTGAAGGACTTATTGCTATGGTAGCAACGACCAAATTGCCAACATCAGAAACACAACTCCCTTTGTGGGTGGGTGGCGGCCGTACAATAGCATCCACGGTATCCCCTGCCTGTCGTAAGAGACGGCTAAAAGGGGTCCTAGGGGCTCTCAACCGTGGCGCATGGGTTGACGACCACGGAGCACTTAGCTGAGTCCTGGCACTGATTCCTCTTACTTGTGCCACGCTTCTCACTTTCATCCATTCTATTCGACCTCCCTTTTTTTCTTTTTCAGTTTTTTTTCAATTTGTTTTACGTCACACCGACACAATATGTCTTATGGTGACGATGGGATGGGAAAGGCCTTAACTAAGTTACAGCTCAAGCATTTTTCTGATGCGAAAATAGTAATCCACGGAAAACCATCTTCAAGGCTGCCGATAGTGGGGTTCTAACCCGCTATCTCCCGGATGCAAGCTCACAGCTGCGCGCCCCTAACGCACGGCCATCGACCTCCCTTGGTCAACTCTTGTTCTTTTCCGACCCCGACGTTATGAGAGCATTCGAGGCCTAGGGAGTCTCATTTTCACGCCCTACGTGGCCCTTGTCTTTCTTAGGCCGATACCTTCATTTTTCGAAGTTTCGGACCTCTCATTCACCCCCCCCCTGACGATTATTGTTAATAGAGGACGATTGCCTAGGTGTACTTCCTCTTAAAAAATAACCACCACCACCACCACCACCACCACCTTTATCTCGAAATCTACTGACTGAATCAACTTACAATTATTAGATTATGATTATAGGGTGTTCTACATCAATTTGGCTAACAATAATAGTCGTACTCTTCACAGAACTTAAGAAAAAACCTGTTTTATTGATTTTTGAAAAAAAAAATAGTGAAGAAAGATTTGAATCACTAGAGCAAGAATGTCTCGTTAGATTGTAATTTGTGAACTAATCTCTGCATGTGCCTAATTTGAGATTTAGATTATACATGTACTTCTTGTTGTATTTATTAAATTTATTTATTTAGGATAAGCAATAGCATAACGTCGAATTACAAGGATCCGAGAAATATACAATAGTAATAATCTAAAATGAAAAAATATACAAACATTTACAACGGACACAATTAAAACACCAAAAACTGCAAAATCCTATATATTACAAATTTATATAAAGACCGACATAAACAAAGGAAAATATACAAGTACAAGAGAGAGGAAAGAACAAAACTTGGAAAATTCGCTTATGAAATTGGGAACAATTATTTTCTATCAGGATGTTAACCACTGTATCATGTACTGTGAGCTCAATTATCTACGAGTATAAATTTTCATGTCCGCCGCTGTGGTGTAGTGGTTAGCGTGATTAGCTGCCACCCCCGGAGGTCCGGGTTCGATTCCCGGCTCTGCCACGAAATTTGAAAAGTGGTACGAGGGCTGGAACGGGGTCCACTCAGCCTCGGGAGGTCAACTGAGTAGAAGTGGGTTCGATTCCCACCTCAACCATCCTCGAAGTGGTTTTCCGTGGTTTCCCACTTCACCTCCAGGCGAATGCCGGGATGGTACCTCACTTAAGGCCACGGCCGCTTCCTTCCCTCATCCTTGCCTATCCCTTCCAATCTTCCCATCCCCCTACAAGGCCCCTGTTCACCATAGCAGGTGAGGCCGCCTGGGCGAGGTACTGGTCATACTCCCCAGTTGTATCCCCCGACCAAGAGTCTGAAGCTCCAGGACACTGCCCTGGCGGTAGAGGTGGGATCCCTCGCTGAGTCCGAGGGAAAAAGCCAAACCTGGAGGGTAAACAGATGATGATAATGATGATGATAAATTTTCATTACAAATGGATCAATAGTTCTGATAAGAGGAACATAATATTGCAACAAGACCAATGTAAAGAGTAGACCAGCAATTATTTTCATCAGATTAAAATGAAATGGCGTATGGCTTTTAGTGCGGAGAGTGTCCGAGGACAAGTTCGGCTCGCCAGATGCAAGCCTTCAGATTAAAGAAGAAAGTATATTCCATATAGAAATAGAAACAAAAGGCAAGATTTTGATCCATAAATTGTTACCTCCCCATTTGAATGCTGTCCAACTGTACTGGAATTAGAACTCGCAACCTTGAGCACGGGATGTGAACACCTAACCTACTCAGTATGTCGAAATTAAGAAGTTATATTTTAAAATAATACAATACACTCGGTGTTCTGATTAGATGAGGTAAATACGAACAAGCATAGCACTCTGAGCGAATCCTGCTTATTTTGTGTCATATTGGTCAAACAAGGACTGAATATAACCGTATAAATGAAGGGAGGAGCCCTGCGGCGACCGAATTAACAACATCAAGTCCCACAATACCAACAGCGCTCGGAGCACGTTATTTCATTACTGCTCACCGCAATCGAAGGCCATATATACGTCGATGAGCAGATTGAATTCCTTCAGAACGTGATACGAATTTCATCGATTTACAGTAAACTATATTTAGACCACGACTGTCCTACTAAGTCACCCTCGGCCTTCAATAAGGTATTCTGTTTCTCTTATAAATTGCTCAACATTGTTCCATCTATCATGGTTCATAGATGTCAAGTCTAAAGAATGTTTCGTAACAGAATTAAGAAGGCAAAGCTGAAAGGTTCGACCCACTGTCATGATATTAAGGGTTCATATCTGTGTAGAACACAGTAAAGTGGTAGAAAATCACTATTTTTGCCATCATAATTTTGGACAGAAATATTCTACGCGGACAAAAATTATCATGTGCAATGAATGAACACTGAAGATTGTTATTAGCTTATTAGTCACTGGTTATACTTCGTGGTTAACTTTTATGACGGTTTATTCCTTGCGATATGTTTTAAGGCTGCAAATTTACTCCAGGCTGTCGGAAGGGTGAACTCTGAAACAACTCATGTGACATGAATGCTATGTTACAGCTACTACCCACAGTAGGCCGGTACAAAGTAGACTACAAGCATGATATTTGGTAAAAATAGTTATTTTTGTAGGAAATTTTCAAATATCTGTATTCAAATTTTCTTAAATGTTGTTGAATATTTTTCGTAAATAAAGAGCTACATTCACGATTGTAGTTCAAAATAATTACACTCTAAAATAGTGTGCCAAATTCCACTGGTCTATCATTAATAGCTACTGAGATATGGGACTTAAATATTTTTTACTTTGTATTGCTCTCCTGTAGAAATATATTAGTTAGAATATTAATTTCACTATGTCTGTAACCACTAATCACAAATGAAATTCGGCACAATGTTTCACTATTGAATTGTTTTTAAAAATTGACTATAATCATGAATATAGCTCTTTATTTATGAAAACAGGGGCAATAAAATTTTCGACATTAAATTTATAAAAATTTGAATAACAATATTTGAAATTTTCTTGACAAAAACTACTTTACTTTGTAACTACATGCTGTAGGTAGTACCTGTACAAATAGAATTCATGTCACATGAGTACTTCCCAAGTTTACCCTTCCCACAGCTTGGAATGAATTTGCCGCCTTAAAAAACATCACATAACAATTAACCATGAATTATAACCAGTAACTAATAAGCTAATAACAATATACAATGTAAATTTATTACACATTATCATGATTGTCTACCTGGAATAAGTATTTCAGTCAAAATTGTGATGGCAAAAATGATTTTATACTACCTTACTGTGGTCTGGACAGACATTTGCCCTTAAGAGAAGTTTTTTCTCAACTCTCAAATTAAAGGCCACAGTGTCTTGACGGGTGAGTCGTTAAAGGCTCAAGCGAACCCTTGGTGGAATTTACCAATCGAACGTTTTAAATCTATCAAAAGAAACCCAACCGTGGCGGAGTTTAGTACTATCCACCCAAATCTTAGCCGATTTCTCCCTTGGGCATTGCACCATTCAGCGCGTGGTGCCTTCCATAGTTCTACTTCTTTCCAAGCAGACTCAATACCGAGGGAGAAGTGGTCCATGAATGGCAAGCAATGCAGCCAGTTCGTTTTCTTATAAGTGGACACAAAACACCACTTTGTTTAATGGATTTTACTAAGAGGAATGTAAAAATGCAGCACGGTTGAAGAAACTCTTCAGTTGTAAAGTACACTCTGAAGACGAGGCTAAGTAAAAAAGCTTGACTTGCATCAAAAATCAGAGTTAACCGCTCAGAAAGCAGTATGAAGAAAAAGACTTTGGTGAGTCTAGGCACTCGTCCCAATCGACAAGCACGCGCTAATACAGTTACCCTCCTGAACTGAGAAAAATTTATACTTTTGAACATTCTTGAAGTGTTCTTACATGATTTCACAACTGCAGTTCCAAGCCAATGCCTGGATGGTACCTAACATGCAGACCATTACCACTCCCTTGCCAATCGTCACCACTGACACCTTAGCAAAACTTTATAAAAACTCACAACAGCAATAACAAATTTGAATAGTTAAGTTCAGAACCACTAACATTTATATTTCAATCATCATCATCATCATCATCATCTGTTTACCCTCCAGGATCGGCTTTTCCCTCGGACACAGCGGGGGATCCCACCTCTACCGCCTCAAGGGCAGTGTCCTGGAGCTTCAGACTCTTGGTCGGGGATACAACTGGGGAGAATGACCAGTACCTCGCACAGGCGGCCTCACCTGCTATGCTGAACAGGGGCCTTGTGGAGGGATGGGAAGATTGGAAGGGATAGGCAAGGAAGAGGGAAGGAAGCGGCCGTGGCGTTATGTTAGGTACCATCCCGGCATTCGCCTGGAGGAGAGATTTAAATAATCGAATAAATAACTGAATGAGTTTCAAATATCATTCATTTATAGTGATGACGTAATAGAATACTTTTAAAATTCGAATGACCTCCATCCGATTATTTAAATAATCGAATGAGTTTCAAATATCATTCAGTTGTAGTGATTATATAATCGAATACTTTTAATAATCGAATAACCTCCATCCGATTATTTAAATAATTATTTAAATAATTATTTAAATAATCGAATAATCGAATAAATAATTGAATAAAACAATCGAATGAGTTTCAAATATCATTCAGTTGTAGTGATGACATAATAGAATACTTTTAAAATTGGAATAAGCTCCATCCGATTATTTAAATAATCGAATAAAATAATCGAATGAGTTTCAAATATCATTCAGTTGTAGTGATTATATAATCGAATTCCTTTTAATAATCGAATAACCTCCATCCGATTATTTAATCGAATAAGTAATTGAATGAAACAATCGAGTGAGTTTCAAATATCATTCAGTTGTAGTGATGACATAATAGAATACTTTTAAAATTGGAATAACCTCCATCAGATTATTTAAATAATCGAATAAAATAATCGAATGAGTTTCAAATATCATTCAGTTGTAGTGATGACATAATCGAATACCTTTAATATTCGAATAACCTCCATCCGATTATTTAAATATTCGAATAAAATAATCGAATGAGTTTCAAATATCATTTATTTGTAGTGATGACATAATAGAGTACTTTTAAAATTGGAATAACCTCCATCCGATTATTTAGATAATCGAATAAAATAATCGAATGAGTTTCAAATATCATTCAGTTGTATCGCATAGAATACTCGGATGCGTTATGAATCAATTTTTCGGTTTAAGTGTGTCGGATGGATAATCGATTGAAATAAGCGAATACGTGAACTCTTATGAAAAATAGAAATACGCCTTTTTCCAAATGTATCTCCAAATGTTGAAACTAAATGAGTGAATTAACTGTCTTAATAACATCAGTTTTCATTCGATTATTTCGAAAGCATTCACTATTCAATTGCCTCATTCATTCGAATGAATAATCGAAAAACAATCGAAAGGGAAATATAATCGAATAAAATGAAATAATCGATAAGCGGTTATTTTGTATTCGATTATCCCATTACTACATCAGAGCAACCGCAACAAAAAAATTACAGAGCAAAGTGGTCGGAGGAACGTAGACAAGCCTTCTTGGAAAGAATGAAAACCTATTAGAACAAGAAGAAGAAGAATCCTGGAACTCCTTGTACCAGCGGAAAATTGTTGTCCGTTGTGGACAGTCTTTCCCCAGCACAGGAGTCATATCCTCCAGACACTGGTCAACAATTAGTCCACGAGCAAAATTGCGTGATATTCACATTTAGACCGCCTTGCTGTCTTCTAGACCGATTTTCACACCTCTTTTCATCCCTCACCATAACAGGGGTGTCCAGCCAACCGTTTTTGCGTTTTGCAAAACTTTTCTAGTGCCCTTTGTAATATTATTGTAAGTTTCACCCGTATAATTTTTCTTGTACCATAATTAAATTAGTAAGCTAACTTCCCATATTGATATTATAGATAACATAACATTACTCCATTTTACTTAATCGATCCTCTTGTACCGTTTTGTGTTGAGGTTTGGCTGACAGATAATCATGTTTTCTTGTCCTCTATTCTTGATCGGGGCATTGTCGAAGTCACTCCTCTAGATTTCAAAAAAAAAAAAAAACAAAAAAACGCCGTCTTCTCATTTCATCCGTTAACTTTATAGCAAATAGGAATGCGTGTTTTGCTGCACCGACTTTCAACAGTGTAGTGATGCGTGCGGCATGTGCGAGTGAATGAATGGGACTTCGCAACACAGCTGTAAGGAGACAAGCTTGAAGCCGTGACCAGGCTGTGACCAACAACAGGTGAGTAACGATGAACGTTATTTTTAAGTAATACTTTTCACAGTTACTTTATTGTAGCAGTGATGAATGTAGCAGTTACAAAAAAATAACCGTTTGTCACACCTCTATCGTATATGCTCGGTCCAAGAGGGTGACACCCGCTGACCATCGAAGTATGCGCATTGCCGTTACATGCATTTGCTGATCATGCTTTGTCTTGTCCAACACTCGGAACCCTAAGCGAGGGCAAGCTTAACAATAGAATGACGTGTGTTCATAAATCAATAAACTTGGCCACTTCTTGTAAACTGTTTATATGAACAGAAAACCGCATTACTATCTAAAAGGAAGAATCTGAAGTGTGGCCATGAACCTGGATGTTATTAAATTAGGTAAATGACTTTGAGTATTTATGGCCATGTTCTTCTCATGAGGGGTAATAAAAAGCTCTACTACAAATTATCTCTCCTATAATCATCGTAATTGTCTAGCAGGTTAAGATGTAACTTCACATCAGTAACTCACCCACTGTAATTAAACAGTCAGCGTTGTTCCACATGGGAGCGCTCCAAGCAGGATGGGATATAATAGCGTCTCTTAAGAGAATAATATCAGGAAGGGGAGAGTACACCTTGTCAGTTGCCGTCTTCTAGGGGTAAACATGAAATTAAGATTGCATTAAACGACTAAAAGCGGGGCGTTAGAGAATATAATTTTAACATTAATTCTGCATCTCCATATGCTTCAAATTTAAGCCTTAAACGTGTTGGCCGTGCGGTTAGGAGTGCGTAGCTGTGAACTTCCATCCGGGAGGTAGTGGGTTCGATCCCCACTATCGGCAGCCCTGAAGATGGTTAACCGTAATTTCTCATGTTCATACGAGGCAAATGCTGGGGTTGTACCTAATTATGCCACGGCCGCTTCCTTCCCAATCCTAGGCCTTTTCTATCCCATCGTCACCATAAAACCTATCTGAGTCGGTGTGATGCAAAGAAAATTGAAAGATAAAAGTTTAAAATTTTAATAATATTTACTAAAGAAAACATTGAATTATTAAATTACTTCATTTCAAATGTGCCCATTCAATATGACACACAAAAGTATTAGCACTTCTTGATAAACTTGCAAGCACTTCCCTCATCGCATATTTGTGGAGTGACGGGTTCGAACTCTGTTGCACATGTGGATTTGTCCCTGTTTGACGGCCGGATGCCCTTCCTAACGCAAACCCTATATGGAGGGATGTAATCATTATTGTGTGTTTCTGTGGTGGTTGGTAGTATGGTGTGTTGTCTGAATATGAGGAGAGTATTGGGACACACACCAACACCCAGTTACCGGGCCAGAAGAATTAATCAGGTACGATAAAACTCTCCGACCCGGCCGGGAATCGAACTAGGGACCCTCTAAACAGAAGGCCTCAACGCTGACCATTCAGCCAAGGAATCGGACGATAGACCTGCATAGACTATGAAAACAAAAATGCCCTGGGAGCAGCATATATTTCGAATGCCTTCCGATTTGCAGGAAATCAGCTTCATCTCCCGTATCAAACCTTAATTACATTAAATCCATGAAAGTAAACTTCCACCTGTTTGATACAGTATATTTGATTTAAGCAAATTAAGTGTTTGTAGAAGATGTTTCATTACTTGATGATGATGCTTGTTGTTTAAAGGGGCCTAACATCTAGGTCATCAGCCCCTAATGGTACGAAATGAGAGGAAATGTAATGACAATCTGAAAGTCCAAAATAATCCACTGACCAGAATTCAAAACGTGATGATGAAGAATGTACGTATGAATCATCATCTTATTATTATTATTATTATTATTATTATTATTATTATTATTATTATTATTATTATTATTATTATTATTATTATTGTTTACCCTCCAGGGTTGGTTTTCCCCTACTATTCAGCGAGGGATCCCACCTCTAGCGCCTCAAGGGCAGTGTCCTGGAGCGTGAGATATTGGGTCGGGGATACAACTGGGGAGAATGAGCAGTACCTCGCCCAGACGGCCTCACCTGCTATGCTAAACAGGGGCCTAGTGGGAGGATAGGAAGATTGGAAGGGATAGACAAGGAAGAGGGAAGGAAGCGGCCGTGGCCTTAAGTTAGGTACCATCCCGTCACTTGCCTGGAAGAGAAGTGGGAAACTACGGAAAGCCACTTCCAGGATGGTTGAGGTGGGAATAGAAACCACCTCTACTCGTCTGATCTCCCGAGGCTGAGTGGACTCCGTTCCAGCCCTCGTACCACTTTTCAAATTTCGTGGCAGAGCCGTAAATCGAATCCGGGCCTCCGGGGGTGGCAGCTAATCACGCTAACCACTACACCACAGAGGCGGACGAATGTATGAATACGAATTTAAAACAATCAGTGGATCCGACCCGCAATGCTTCACCTTCCCAGAAACTATATTGAAACAATAGTATTACTGACGTCCGGCTCCATGGGTAAATGGGGAGCGTGCTGTCCTTTGGTCACAGGAGTCCCGTGTTCGATTCCTGACAGGGTCGGGAATTTTAACCATAGTTGGTTAATTTCGCTGACACGGGGACTGTGTGTATGTGTCGTCTTCATCATCATTCCATCCTCATCCCGACGCGCAGGTCGCCTACGGATGTCAAATCAAAAGACCTGCATCTGGCGAGCCAAACTTATCCTCGGACACTCCCGGCACTGAAAGCCATACGCAATTTCACTTCAGTATTACTGACCAAGGGACTGTTTCCAAAGCACAATCCTGAATCGACGATGAATGTTGTCTGAAGGGGTTCAAAATCCGGGTCAACGGCCCCTCATAATGGTACTTATCGCTAGTAAAGTAGAACCATGGTATTTCTCATGTCGTGGTATTAATCAAAAGTAGTGTAAACTCACGGTGTTCCAAACAGTATGGTACTACTCAGAAGTATTGTACGTCGAACAGCTAACGCAAACCCATGGTGTTCCTCACATAGGTGTACTAATCACGGGCGCCGGTATTCCCGTGGTGTTTCTCATATAGTGGGTACTAATCATAGGCTACGCAGACCCACGGTGTCGCTCGTATTGTGCTCTCTGCTGGTACTAATCACAAAACTATTGAGTACCTAACATAGTGGTACTACTTGCAAGTAAAGGCGACCCATGGCGTTCCTCGCGTAATGGTACTATTCACAAGTAGTTTCATGGTTCTGATTCAATCATCCCTTAGTCGCCCCTTTTAGTCGCTTCTTACGACAGGTAGGGGATACCACGGGTGTAGTCTCCGTAATTTTAGTATACAGCACTTTTGTTCATATGTGATGTGTGTTTTCCTTAGTTCTTCCATTTTAAAGTTCTTTTTGAAAAGGGCTTTCTCATGGCGATGTTACGTCTTAATTAAAAATCTGTTCGCTTCATCTGCTCTTCTTGTCCGAAGTGAGTATTGTCCTTTGATTTAATTTGGTGAAAATGGCTCTCTTGAACTTTTGTTTATTAAGGGAGTTGATTGCTGTCTTATTGATGTTATGAAAAGGCTTCCTCAAAGTCTTGAAAAGACGTCAACCTATTGTGTCCTTGGAGGGGTCTAGCGTCTAGTTTTGTTTTAAGCATAGCGAAGGTACTATTTCAAGATGTTTTTTGAGAAGAAGAAAATTCTATGTAACTTCACCTAAGCAATGTTATGTAGTTGAAGAAAGAAACATGCTCTACAAATAATTTATTTGCTGAAAGCAGATGTGTAGCATCAATCAGGTGGAAGTTTACTTTTACTGACTGAATGATTCGGGAGATTGTAGGTTCGAACCCCACTGTCGGCAGCCCTGAAGATGGTTTTCCGTGGTTTCCCATTTTCCCACCAGGCAAATGCTGGGGCTGTACCTTAATTAAGGCCACGGCCGCTTCCATCCCACTTCCAGCCCTTCCCTGTCCCATCGTCGCCATAAGACCTATCTGTGTCGGTGCGACGTAAAGCCACTAGCAAAAAAAAAAAAAAAAAAAAAAAAAACTGACTGAATGCCTTCCGAATGGAAAGCCCCTCGTTTTGAATTTCCATTTAAAGCTCTCTCTCAATCTAGACAGGGTTGTAATTTTGGTAATAACGGTCTCTACGCTTCTTTCTGTAATCATGCGGCATGGCTGTATTTACCCATGTAATTAACACAATTTTATTTAAAACTGTTTCATGAAGGCCCTATTTAATATATCCACTAATGATTTGGATAATGCATCGCCAGACGCTAACCTAATAAGCCATGATTTAATATAGGACGTAAAAAAAATGTCACTGTCGCTGTAGAATATTTTTTTACAAATTCTTTTACGTCGCATGAACACAGGTAAGTCTTATGGGAACGTTGGGATAGGGAAAGGCTGGGATTGGGAAGGACGCAACCGTGACCTTAATTTATGTACAGTTCCAGCGTTTGCCTGGTGTGAAAATGGGAAACCACGGAAATCCATCTTCATGGCTACCGACAGTGGGGTTTCGAACTCTCTATCTCCCGAATGTACGCTGATAGCTACGTGACCCAAACCACGTAGCCACTTGCTCGGTCGTTGTCGATGTAGAATAACTGTCCATTTCGCATCAATTGCCTACTGACCACTATATTTCTTTCTTTCTTAATCTGCTTACCCTCCAGGGTTGGTTTTTCTCTCGGACTCAGCGAGGGATCCCACCTCTACCGCCTCAAGGGCAGTGTCCTGGAGCTTCAGACTTTGGGTCGGGGGATACAACTGGGGAGAATGACCAGTACCTCGCCCAGACAGCCTCACCTGCTATGCTGAACAGGGGCCTTGTGGGGGATGGGATGATTGGATGGGACAGACAAGGAAGAGGGAAGGAAGCGGCCGTGACATTTGCCTGGAGGAGAAGTGGGAAACCACGGAAAACCACTTCGAGGATTGCTGAGGTGGGAATCGAACCCACCTCTACTCAGTTGACCTCCCGAGGCTGAGTGAACTCCTTTCCAGCCCTCGTACCACTTTCCAAATTTCGTGGCAGAGCCGGAAATCGAACCCGGACCTCCGGGGATGGCAGCTAATCACGCTAACCACTACACCACAGAGGCGGACACCACAATATTTCACTAAATTAAATTCCCGCAGCCATCTGCCCTAATCAGCATAAAGGCTGAGAGTGTAAATTACAGATACTGACAATCCCTCTATAACCTTGTGATTGCAGTACTTAAAATGAATGTCGCTACTAATTTCTAGATTGCAGTTGAGAATAAGTGGCTTCCTGGGTGGACCAATTAACCGACGATAAAACTCTTGAGAAGAGAAACGACTTAATTCCCACTAACAGACATCCCAGATGCGGCCTCTCATTTTGACTACGGGCGAATAGCACAGAGATGCCTGATTCATACGTCATAATCGATTATTTCCCAAGATAATTAAAAACCTGCAAAACTGGCATATGAACAGGGGTGCCAGAACGTAAAGATCGATTTCTAAGGAGGATGAAATTTAGTGTAATCCTTCCTGGCTTCTCGTAAAGGCGACTGTTGTCTGAATCCTGGTCTATGCACGAGAGATTTTTGGATCGAAAATTCACTTTCAAGTTCGGATTACACGAAAAACTGGAGGTCCATTAGCTAGACCAACCATCAGTTTAGCTTGTATGATTTTTAAAAATTTCTATGACTCCCTCATATCGAACGTAAGGACATACTTGGATACTACCATTCACAAGACTACATGGGAAGTTTTTCCAATATTAGCAATAAATAAGTATAAACATACACGTAAGGCCAGGCATTCTGACTGCATAATTTACTTGATACGAAGTTCGTGGGATTTTAACCCGGGCACAGTAATAAATCCGAGAAACCTGTGTAGGCAGTTTTATTAATATAAATGGTTATGTTGTTACGATCCACCATATAGTTTTATGGATTTAAAAAGATGCCAGTAAATGATGATGGTTATATTATTCTTCTCTTCCTGTTTCGTATAGGCAAACCAAGGACCACGATATACAACTATTGCGTTTGGGATGGGTTTTGATGTTTGCAAAGTAATTGCGCATCATCTGGCTGCGTTGATATTCCCTCTCCTTCAGTGGCGGCCGGTGGTTTCTTAGTCTTCCGCGAGGAAAACAAACTAATTCGCTCCTGCCAACCCTCACAAAACGCGGAATGCAAGCCAGAGGTCCAATCTGAATCAAAATTACTGGTCTCAAATATTATATATCAATATAATTATTATTTTTATTCTAAAATATAAATAATAGGATAAACGGAGTCATAAATTATTTTCTCATTGTACTGTATGCGACTGTGGAGATTTGGCTGGCGCATGCTCGTATAGGGATTTGTGAAGGCATCTTTGCTACTACACCGCTACGGACTCTGCCCAAGTGAAAGCATGTTCCCGCACCCTTCCGCCCCCGAAACCGTCAACCCCTTACATCTCGACCTCCTTACCCAAACTATATCCTTGGTTGGAAGCTCGAGATTCCGTACCTTATCTTCAACCTGAAAACATATACCAGTGAACTGCGCGCTGAAAGTCAGTCACCTAAGTTTGATATCTTATTGCCGAACTGTCTTCCTTATTGAAGAGAATTTACAGTTTTACAATGAAATGTTTTGTCTAACTCGTTGGCTGAATGGTCAGCATAGTGGCGTTCGGTTCAGAGGATGCCGGGTTCGATTCCCGGCCGGGTCGGAGATTTTAAACTTCATTGGTTAGTTCCAACGGCCCGGGGGCTGGGTGTTTGTTCTGTCCCCAACACACCTGCAACTCACACACCACATAATTATAACACCATCCTTCACCACAATGGCAGATGCTCCCCACCCTCTTCGGAGAATCTGCCTCACAAGGGCTGCACTCGGGTAGAAATAGCCACACGAAATTATTATAATGAAATGTAATTTTCCTAGCATTATTCGAGTCCAATATTTGACTTCAAATGTCGAGAGAAAATAAAATAACATTTTCGTTCTCTAGGGAGGGCACCGTCCGGGAGTTCTTAAGGGCCGGTCACTACAGCTCTGCTTTGTCCAAAGGGTAGATTGTCTTCCTTATTGGTGGTTTGCCCTGGAACCTATTTCGTTTAAGCATCCTCCTGAAAGATGCCCGGTTTTTAAGTCACTTTCTGTTCCGCCCAGTTCCTGCAGATCTTTGTTTACTTCCATGCTGACTTGGTCCTCCTCTTTTGTCACTAAACAAGAAGCTGGTTGGTCAATCTGGCATGAGATTATATTATTATTATTATTATTATTATTATTATTATTATTATTATTATTATTATTATTATTATTATTATTATTATTATTATTATTATTACAATTTGCTTTACGACGCACTGACACAGATAGGTCCAATGGTGACATAGAATAGGGGAGGACTAGGAGTGGGAAGGTGCCAGCCGCGGCCTTGAGGTAAAGCCCCAGCATGTACCTGGTGTGAAAATGGGAAACAACGGAAAATCATATTCAGGGCTGCCAACGGAGGATTCGAAGCCGCCATCTCCCGAATGCAAGCTCACAGCTACGCAACCCTAACGGCACGGCCAATTCCCTCGCTTTTCCTTATTCTTATTATTAAAACAGAAACGTGTTATTTCCGACCACCTGCAAGACTCAGCCGCAATTGATGGAAATGTTCACTTTCCCTTCCTTCGTCCCTCGCCACTCTAGCCAGCTGCAACACGGTCAGCGAGTTGCAGGCCTCTCAAGGGCTCCTCATATCATTTGGATCAGTAGTGTGCAGCCCAGGGCTAATCTCCTGGTTTGGACATGGCACAGCTCTCTCCAAGGTCGGCCTTTCTCTCGAACTCGAGACCGCTGCGAGAAAGGCAAAGACCCTGTCGCTCAATCAGCAGCAGCGGGAGAGGAAGAAAAAGAATCTTTTCAGCGCTGCCAACTTATTATGGAAATGCCTAGCCGTTAATATAGGAGTCACGAAGTTCACTTTCTTAATCGCACGATGTGCGGTGAAAGTCTCACTGTCATTAAGAAAGCGTAAATTAGATTTTCGATGTAAAGGATATTTCGAGAAAGGCTGTGCTGCAATGCAAACGGAGGTTAATTTGATATATGCATAATAGCTCATTCGTAACTCAGATATTGTCAATGAAAAGCAACATAATGAAATATCTTCATTATAGATTTATTCCTTTCAGCGTGCAGTCTTCAAACCTCTGTGGATTAACTTAGGGCCTCTACAAACTCCCAATTTTTCACTTCACACCTCTTCTTTAAATCATTAAACGCTAAGTATAACCAGTGTGGTCTTCCTCTGCTTCTTTTCTCTATTATTTATTATTATTATTATTATTATTTTCTTCACAACGCTGTGCCCAACTAAGCAGCGCGATTGAACTTATTTAGCAGACGTATTTGCTTTCTCCTGTCCGACTCGTTGGCTTATTGGTCAGCGTACTGGCCTTCGGTGCAGAGTGTCTCGGGTTCCATTCCCGGCCGGGTCGGGGATTTTAATCGCTTCTGATTAATTCTTCTGGCTCGGGGACTAGGTGTTTGTGTTCGTCTCAACACTCCCCTCTTCATATTCAGACAACATACCACACTACCAACCACCACAGATCCCTCCAGATAGGGTTGGCGTCAGGAAGGGCATCCGGCCGTAAAACAGGGCCAAATCAACACGTGCGACTCAGTTCACACCCGCGACCCCACAGGTGTGCGAAAAAGCGGTAGGAAAAGTATAAGAAGAATTTGCTTTCTTGTCTTCCCAGAATCTCTTCATCCTCTAGCTGTGTTCTTTCTTCCGTTCATCCAGTGGCGGTCCTCATCTTGAGTTTTTTCACAAAAATGACGTTTTTCCACCAAAGTTCTAAAGCTTGGCCTTTCACATATCATTTCACCTGTTATGCTGATTTCTTGAGCCTCCGCGGCTCTCATCGCTGAGTTTCGTGATTCAAATCCCGGTCACTCCATGCGAGATTTTTGCTGGACAAAGCGGAGGTGGGACAGGTTTTCCTCCGGGCACTCCGGTTTTCCTTGTCATCTTTAATTCCAGCGGCACTCTCCAATACCATTTCACCTGCCAGTCATTATTCACCGGCCCAGATGAGTGTGACAGACTTCGGCAGCCGGCACAATTCCTATCCTCGCCGCTAGATGGGGGCTTCATTCATCCCATTCCTGGCCCGCTCGAATGGCTGGAAATAGGCTGAGAATATTCATGCTGATTTCTTGAAAGTCTTTCTCAATGACGACGATCCAATTATTCTGGACTTTTAGTGAGGAGGGGTCCGGCTCCATGCCTAAATGGTTATCGTGCTGGACTTTGTTCACAGGGGTCCCGGGTTCGATTCCTGGCAGGGTCGGGAATTTTAACCATCATTGGTTAATTTCGCTGGCACGGGAGCTGGGTGTACGTGTTGTCTTAATCATCATTTCTTCCTCATCATGACGCGCAGGTCGCCTACGGGTGTCAAACTAAAGACCTGCACCTGGCGAGCCGAACATGTTCTCGGACACTCCTGGCACTAAAAGCCATACGCCATTTCATTTTTGATAGTGTTATTGTTTTTACGTCCCGCTAACTACTTCTTGACTGTTTTCCACTTCAGTTCTTCAGTAGAAGTGGTTCGAATGTCGGTCATTCCATGTGACATTATTCTCGCGAGAGGCGAGACAGGTTCTTCAGTAGAAGTGGTTCCAATCTCGGCCATTCCATGTAACATTTATTCTTGCGAGAGGCGAGACAGGTTCTTCAGTAGAAGTGGTTCCAATCTTGGTCATTCCATGTGACATTTATTCTCGCGAGAGGCGAGACAGGTTCTTCAGTAGAAGTGGTTCCAATCTCGGACATTCCATGTGACATTTATTTCGCGAGAGGGGAGACAGGCAGCACAATTCCTATTCTCGCCGCTAGATAGGGGCTTCATTCATTCCATTCCTCGCACAGGGGAGAGAAAAGTTAAGGTAAATCGAAATAAATATGTAGCATCATGATGAACGTCCAACAATAATGCAGCTGATCTAACACACAACATTCCCATCCCATCTCACAAGATAGCCCCACCTATCAAGATCTACGTCCAATATGGTCGCTGATTTAGCACACAATTTTATGGCCATAGATATTCGCAAGATACGTATTATGACAAGAATTCTGCTGTCTTCGGTGATGTTAGTGTGTGTAAGGTGCTTAGCTGTGACCTTGACGAAACGCCAGTCAAAGACAGTGGAAACTGATTTAAAACATAGCGCCATTTGTACCTACCGTATAGTCCTACCACGTAAGCGCATACACTAAGGTTACAATCCTACTTTCTCCCCCTGTTAATACCGAAGATAGCGATTTATAGTTATTTTCTTGCTGTTGGGTTCGATTCAGTGTCCTCAACCATACAGTTTAGGGTCCCTACTTACCGATATGGGGTCTTAGAGGTTGGCACTATCACTGCCTTCGTGATGTCCAGGCCGTACTGTACCGAGCGCGGGAAAGCAATCAGCTGATCGTTAGGGGGGAAATTTAGCACATGAGTTAGTAGAGTTAAACATAGATTTTCGCAGTTTTATTGAAATTTTTACCAGTGGACGCATGTTCACTCAGATATATGCGAGAATGAGTCGTCATCGACTGCATTATTAAGTGGAAAGTCGTTAATTAGTGAAGAAAACTTAGTGTGAGCGTGTATTTATGTGAAGCTATAGGTTAAGAAGATCGTTCTTCAGTGTTTTAATTTTGTAGTTTATTTGTGTAAAGTGATATTTATAGTGTAAAATTAATTGAGTTAGTGCATTCTGTGTTTTATTATTAACCACTAATTGTATATACTTGAATTAAGATGATCAGTGAGGGAAATCACCATGCCTAAGAGTTGCTGTGTGCCTGGCTGCAAAGCCAATTATAAACAAGGAGAGTACACTCCGGTATTTGTGTTTCCTTCTGATGAAGAACGAGTTAAGTTATGGAAGAAGGCTATTATCAGGGAGAATTTAATAGTTAATCACAACACAGTTGTGTGTATCAAGCACTTTCCTGAAAATCACATCCTGAGAGAAATAAGAGTGTCCCGTCCAGATGGTGAGTTAATTTTTTTTATTATGTCATAAACATGGGTAACATTAGGTAGCCCTATATGTTTATGTAATCAGACCTACGGCTTATCTGAATTCGGTGAATTTGAACATGCAAGTCATATTTATGAGTATCACCGAGCTCGATAGCTGCAGTCGCTTAAGTGCGGCCAGTATCCAGTATTCGGGAGACAGTGGGTTCGAACCCCACTGTCGGCAGCCCTGAAGATGGTTTTACGTGATTTCCCATTTTCACGCCAGGCAAATGCTGGGGCTGTACCTTAATTAAGGTCACGGCCGCTTGCCATTCCTAGACCTTTCCTGTCCCGTTGTCGCCGTAAGACCTATCTGTGTCGGTGCGACGAAAAGCAAATAGCAAAATAATAATAATAATAATAATAATAATAATAATAATAATAATAATAATAATAATAATTTATGATTATCAAACAGCAGTGTGATTTACGTGAATCTTATCTTCTGACTGATTCAGATCTTATTTATGAATTACCTTCAGAAGTAAGATATCTGAATTTCCTAAATCGAGGGGGCTTAAAGTATCCATCAGACATGTCAATAGAACATGGAATTGAGGTGTACAAAGTATTTTGTGTGTTAGTGTCAGATACATATAAGATGGTATCTCTAAATTCAGACAATCCTAAGTGTGTCACAAAATCCTTGGCTTTGGAGTCAATGCAGTTGGCAGATTCCCTAGTCATTTGTGACTGCGGGAAAAAAATGGAAGACCTGGCTGGACACTGTAGGCCTATATATATTTGGGTGAATATATTTTTTAATAACTTATTTAAAATTCACACCGACTTGTGTATTCAACAAAGTGCTTCAAAGAGAGCAGACCTACTCCATACTGGTGTAACATCCTGCAAGAGGTCCAGGAAAGCTGCAATGTTCATGGAATAGAAACAGTGAGGTACGGTACAGAAATAATTTATATTTGTAATAAATGAATAGTAATGGTAATTGGCTGTATGTTTTCTGTCAGTGTGTATGATATGAATGTTCCAGTTGACCAGAAAATGGTTAAAATCGCAAGAACATGTCTCAAAGTACATTTGCTGTACTCACGCAAACGAACGTATATATGCGAGAAATACAACGTTACGGAGAAGAATATGCATTGTATGTCAGAATTAACAAATATTTGAGGATAGGTTTTGGTTTTATAAGGTGTTAACAGTTCTTTAAGTAATTTAAACGAGTGTGTTATTCAAGCGGAGCGTATGCGTATCGCCTTCAAGTCCCCCCCAAAGCGTGACGTCATCAGAGGTACAATACGGCCTGGACATTACGAAGGCAGTGGCACTATGTAGTCATGATTTTCTCGTAACTTGCGAGATTATGCGTACCGATGCGTACTGCCACTGCCGTATTGTGAAAATCACTAGTGTTACGTTTGCGGGAGCAGGTAAAGCATACTTGTTTTTTTTTTTTTTCTGTAGGATTATAAATATGTTTGGGTAATACTAGGTAAGCAGAATTGTGGCATGCTGGAATCATGTATTTAATAATACGGTCTGTTTTCCAATTTGTATGTATTGAATTCAATTATGATGTATAGGAAGCAAGAAAAGTCTGCAAGAAAACCTCCGAAAAGGAAAGCAACGTTACGTCCTATAGTAAGACAGTTCAGTTGAAATGGAAGTACATTTCGTTATCAACCGAACCTAATCTAACCTTGTCTTGTAACGACCTATGTACGGTTTCCAGACTTAACCTTTGTGTATTCTTATATACATGTAATATATTTATTTATTTCTTAATCCGTTTTTACCCTCCATCTCAAGGGCAGTGTCCTGGAGCGTGAGACTTTGGATCAGGTGGATACAATTAGGAAGGAGGACCAATACCTCGCCCAGGCGTCCTCACTTGCTATGCTTAACAGGGGTTTTGTAGGGGAATAGGAAGATTGGAAGGGATAGAGAAGGAAGAGGGAAAGAAGCGGCCGTGACCTTAAGTTAGGTACCATCCCGGGATTTGCCTGGAGAAAAGTGTGAAACCAAGGAAAACCACTTAAGAGGAGGAAATCGAACCCCTCCCTCTACTCAGTTGACCTCCCGAGGCTGAGTGGACCCAGTTCTAGCCCTCGTACCACTTTTCAAATTTCGTGGCAAAGGCGGGAATCGAACCCAGGCCTCCAGGTGTGGCAGCTAATTGCACTAACCACTACACCACAGAGGCGGTAATATATTTTCTTGTGTACATTATAAAAACTTGGTTTCAGTTCAGTCCGACAGGTAAACGCAAATTTCAAGAAGGGAACCGAATTGGGTGTAGTAGGCCTAATGCGTATACCAAAATAAAGGCAGAAGTATAAAACTGAGTGAGGGTGAGAGAGAGTGTCTATTTCTTTAATTCCTCACTGAGCTTAAAAGCCGACTTAATTATGAACATCCTGCCTGATCATTTAATTGGGTAGGGGAACCTCCATTGTTGATACTTATCTGAGGTTAGTTTGTTGATGGTTATGTCCCGTGATTTCAACAGGTAGAGTCATGATTTTTTTCGCATGTTTCACATAAATAATTCACAAATCTGACGAATTAAACTTTTTATGATTAATTTTAGGAAATGATTAAAGCGAAATTAAAGTGATGAGCCCTATTTCGAGAAATAACTCAAAAATTCGTTTCCTTTTCGCGAAATCGAACATAAATTAATGTGAAAAATCATTCCCCTATCAATATGTAGCTAGTCAAGTTGGCAAGAGTGATGAGCCATTAAAAAAAGGAGAGAATAAGGCGGCGATATTTTACTTTTTTTTTTTTAGTGTGTAACCTTAAGTGCGAAGTACTATATATAGAAGGCAGTGTTCTGGCACACGGAAATAACGTGAGGAATAAGTTGACGACGACTTTGTACAGACATATGACGAATACTGGTTGTCTATTTACCACTGTGTCAGTTTTCCGTCCGAGCAAATTTTTTTACGCTAAATTGATTATGCTAATTTCAGACAGATCCCCAGCCCAAACAGGTGTATGTAAATTTCTCCGCTACATGGAAAAGCATAGAATTATAGATATGTTTTTGGGCTTGGAGACGAGTAAGCGAGGCTGCTGGCAGGACCTGCCCAGCAACTTTTGACAACATGTCCAGCCATGTTTATTTCATCTTGGCTGCATTTTATCTCGACGACACACCTATGTGGATTAGCATGTTTTAAATATTTTTTTTAATCACCGATGATGGACCGTAGTGTCTGAAAACCGGTTATGAAAAAAAATTCGTGTGTTGATATGACTGTTCGATTTTACTAATAATTAGTGGACACGTATTCCTCCGCAGCATTCGTTATAAACAGGTCAGATAACTCCTGTCATAGTCATAATATTGATTTGCCTGCCCTTTTCAATGGTTTTACGAACATGTAATAAGAAGCGCGTTATGGTATGCCTCACTTCGTAGTCAGAATTCATCCATTCTGACGTCATTATGCCGTCTGATTGGTAAAAACCTATCCATATATTCCCTTTTTTATCCTGCAGTTCTTGATGTAAAGCTTGGCATTGTGTCGTAGAAGGCAGTGACAGTTCTATATAGAACGGTAGTCTTGTGAGCTCATAAGTTAGTCTCGAAGAAGCGCCAGAACTTTCTAAAGATACATGGCGTTCACTTTTTCTAGTGTAGCTAGGTTATCCTTCGAAATATAATATCTAATGCGTATGTCATGATGGGTCTGGTTGTACGTAGACTTTTTTCTCTTGGCAGCATGTAAGTTTTTAGGGACACTCTGCAATCTGTTGAATATAACTGGAAGCTGGGAAAGGTTAGAGAATCAAAGAGTATCTAGCAAGGTATAGTATTCTTCCGTGATCAGAGGAAGTGTATACTCCCTGGCATGACAGGTAGTAGTCAAACATGTCGCAGTCATATTGTTTGCCTGCTTTTTTAAATATCTTTTTGAACATTTAATACCGGTACATAATAACTGATTCATTCGTAATTGAGTTTATAACACTTCTTTCCATACAATATTCTCTGTGCTTCAACCATTCGGACGTATCTGGATCTTAACATTTTCAAGCGATCTTGCCCGAAGTAGTGCAACATACAATTAGTCGTGGATGAATACTGGTTCGGGTAAGTAGACACCCACTATTTCAAGAGTTTGTCTCTGCACTTTATTAATGGTCATACAGAACGATAGTCGACTTGATTCCTTGCCGTCTGTACGTACGTAGACTGTTTTAGCAGCATGTAAGTTATTAGGAACGTTCTGCCATCTGCTGAATATCTTCAGAAGCGGGTGAAGGTCAGAGAATCAAAGAGTGTCTAGCAGAGAATAGTATTCTTCCTTGATCAGTGGAAATGCATTCTGTCTGGCTTGACAGGTAGTAATCATTAATGAAAGTGTTAGTAGCTAGCCGGTCCCGTGGTGTAGGGGTAGCGTGCTTGCCTCTTACCCGGAAGCCCCGGGTTCGATTCCCTGAGGGCTAGTTCGAGGTCCACTCAGCCTACGTGATTAGAACTGAAGAGAATGGCGGATCCTTATTAGCCCTGTTTTCTCGCAGGTTGTTAAATCATTAGTAGTCAATACGGATCTAACAGGAACCAAAAATGGTCAAGTTCAATACTACTACTTTGAACCAAGAACTCACTCCACCATTAATTACCACTGTATCCCAATTGTCAGCATAAAAGCCTCTGATTGCCACTAATAACTTGCCCCTCATCCCACAACACTCAACTGCGCCCAGCATCTTTTCACTTCGTACTTTGTTATAATCTTATCTAGGTCTACGATACATAAATATATATGTATATTCTCGTAGCATTTTTCAATTACTTTGTTTCATACGGTAAATCTGATCCAGATAGCCCAAATAAAGCCACACTGGCGTTCATCGAATTTACTCACCATCATTGATCACTCTCTCCTTTCCCAAATACCTGTGAACACATTGTTTGGTATACTGATCAATGAAATACCCTGATACTTGTTACAGTCCTTCCTGTTCCCTTGCTTGTAGATAATTGCAGTTATTGCTTTCGTCCAATCACAAGGTACCTTACTCACATTCCATGCTATCCTATTACTCTATGAAGCCATTTCATCTCTGCTTTCCCACGACATTTCACCTATTCCTGCTGATTAATGACGATGCAGTATATTTACTATCATTTCCCCTTCCCTGAACGTAATTCCGGTACCTTCGTTGTTCTCCTCCCCATAAGACTCATTGGTCGGGACTTTACTTTTACGATGACAAGGTTTTAAAAATATTCCCTCCATTTACCCAGCGATTCACTACGATTTACAATGAGTTCACTGGGTTACCCACTGCACTATTAATTTGCCTTTTCCCTCCCTTTCTAACATTGTTTCCGTATCATCAATAAATTCTATCATTATGCAATAAAACTTACGGAATTTGTGATGATAATAATAATTTTAATGCTGTACAGGCTTTTGGGCTTATGCCGTGTCAAGAAAATACGGTGAAATTCTTTACGTTTTGCAGAGCACTGTGCACTGCGTCATCAGAAGAAAATCTCGACTGTCTACGAGAAAGGCTTCTTAAACAATGACTCTTTAAATTTAAACGTTCTAATAGAAGTGGAAATGGTACGTTCATTCACCACCAGATGGCTCCCCAGTCGTGACACAGCGCTAGCGTTCGAAGCGGCAGCTAACCGAACCATAGGATCAGTTACCGTTTTTATGTCCCACTGACTACATTTGACGGTTTACGGAGACGCCGACGTGCCGGAATTTTGTCCCTCAGGAATTATTTTACGTGCCAGTATATCTACCGACACGTGGCTGACGTATTTGAGCACCTTCAAATACCACCGAACTGAGCCAGGATCGAACCTGCCAAGTTGGTATCAGAAGGCCAGCGCCTCAACCGCCTGAACCACTCAGCCCGGCAAAATTATGTGTTTTAAAAGCGAGGACAGATCGAAAGACCTTCACTAGGACTCTCCGGAGGCCACTCGCCACTTTTTTTTTTCTTTTAATTACAGTTTGGAGAAATTTTCTTTACATGCATCGTCCCTAGAGTAGACGGGCTGGTTTCTGGACCTGGGGATACTTCTTGTGTCCAGCATGTTACAACATGTCAACACGACAGGAAGGGAACCCGAGTGTGGGTGAAGCAACTAGTGAAAGTGACAGATGGTTACTGGACAAGTAACAGACATCTTTCATCGTGTCTCTTCCTGAACGAGCCCACACAAATCACCCATTAAACCTAAACCCACTATCAATAAGAGAACTGATCAACGTGCTACTTTGTGTGGCTGAACAATAAAGGATGGCTAATAGTTAGAACAATGAGACACATTTCACGCTCCCTGATCTTTATCCTCATAACATGATAAGGCGTTAATTTTGCTATCTAGGTTAGCACGCTTGAGTCGTGTGAGAAGAGTTTGCTTTACAACTCTTTGTTTAGAACTGTCATCACGTCCGAGATATTAACATAGTAACAAAAAAAATGGGGTAGGCTGTGTTATCTGCACGGTCGCGGGTGTTTCACACGAGACAACGCCCACCAGCAACGAAACAAATTAAACTCGATTTACAATGCAATCGAAAAGATAGCGAGACAGTTGGTTTTACATGATTAGTACCCTTTAAAGCTCTTGTTACAAAAAGGTTTGACATAAAAGAATGCAAATATTGAACATGTCCGCCTATGTGGTGTAGTGGTTAGTGTGATTACCTGCCACCCTTCCCCCCAGACACCCGGTTTCGATTCCCGTCTTTGCCACGAAATTTGAAAATCGGCAAGAAGACTGGAACGGGGTCCACTCGGCCTCGGGAGGTAAAATGAGTAGAGGAGGTTCGATTCCCACCTCATCCATCCTCGAAGTGGTTTTCCATGGTTCCCCACTTCTTCTCCAGGCAAATGCAGGGATGGTACCTAACTTAAAGCCACGGCTGCTTCTTTCCCTATTCCATCGTCCACAAGGCCCCTACTCATCATACCAGGTGAGGTCACCTGGACAATATCCTGGTCCTCCTCCTTAGTTGTATACCCGACCAAATATACCATGCTCCAGGACACTGCCTTTGAGGCGGGAGAGGGGGGAATCCCTCGCTGAGTCCGAGGGAAGAACCAACCCTGGACGTTAAACGGACTACGAAGTAGAAAAAGAAGAGGAAGTCAAATATTGAGCATAAAATCAGCGTCTATCAATCTTCTGCATACTTCTAGATACTGTCGTTGAGCCTTAGTAGTCCTCGCTCGAGGCAGTGAATGCATGATGACGCAATGGCGTCGTGGGAGTGACTTGCCGGCGCTCCACTACTAACTTCATCGTCCCATAACTTTTCATCAGATGGAGATATCGTCGCGATTGTTTTCACAGTTACGTTCATCTTTCTAAACTCTCTTCATTGTGATAATTTTTATTGGCAGATATTGAACAGTTATCTATATAAAAATCACGAAAGGCAAATTTGTTTCAAATTGTTATTCATATCCATAAACTATACTTGTATTAGCTATAATGTCACATATTCGTTCGCCTGTCTATTTACGGACGAAATCAGACAAAATCGGTCGACAAGTTCGCTTAGGATTACGCTGCGAAGTGTACTGACAAGGGGATGCCGCCAAATATATATCATGAGATATGACAAAAACTAAATGATGTGTTACCTTCGAAATCAGGGCCAGTATGCCACAGTTCCCATTACCTGGTGTGAAAATGGGAAACCACGGAAAATCATCTTCAGGCCTGCCGACAGTGGGGTTCGAACCCACTATCTCCCGATTACTGGATACTGGTCGCACTCAAGCGACTGCAGCTATCGAGCTCGGTGTTCCCAAGAAATGAAGCTAGCGGTACGTCATGCAATCGGTATTCAAATGGCATACGGCTTTTTGTGCCGGGAGTGTCCGAGGACATGTTCCGCTCCCAGATGCAGGTCTTTCGATTTGACACCCTTAGGCGACCTCCGCGTCATGATGAGGATGAAAGCCGGACATGCAATCGGTGACCACAACTCATACTACCCAGTAACGGATTAAGGTGTTTGGGGGCCCTGGGCTATTTAAAAATGTGGGGCCCCTTCTTCGTAACATCACGTAAGACTAGCATACTGAAGTCGTTATAGATCTACTTCCACTTAAATTGATGAATAGGGAAGTGTTGAAATAAACCACTATTTTTCTCTATTTTTCATATTAATATTTCATAATGCCAAAACATATTTTACATTTGTCTCATCATCACTATCAAATCGACATACAAAACAGAACTTACGTTTTCTGGCACCACTACGATATTTTCTATCCATTTTACAAGAACATTACAGTTTTAACTTACGAATGGTTCAATAATCAGAGGTGATCTGGAAGTTCTCTTCCTGATGCAAAGATATAGTATAGCATGCGCATTCCACCGTGCTTCCCCTGTCCCCTCCCACTCACTTCTTAGACCTCTTCCCCCCTTCACTCTCTGCCCGTACTCGCAAGCTGCCAGATTTAAATTTTCGTCAACAATAACCTTTACAATAATTACAGTGCGTAAGAAGCGAGGATTCGTGTCTCAGGACGGTAATTGATTCTAGCAGTGATGAAATACTAACGCGGACAGCTGATAAGAAGGAAGTGAGAGTGCGTGTTCGATAAATTTGCGAGCGTAAATATTCATATACATGCACGGAGGTGGAGCAGCAGGCCTTTTTATACAATTTTAGGTTCGACAAAGGGCCGGGGCCCCGTGGCATGCGGGGCCCGGGGCTGCAGCCCCTTTAGCCCCCTCCCCCCCTAATCCGGCCCTGATACCGCCCTACGCGCAAGGCTACACGCCAAGTGGCGGTCGAGTGGTTAAGACGCGGTACTAGAAAGGGAAGGATCCTGTATTCAAAGCCTGCTAAAGTATTTTATTTTAGGTTTGTGTAACATCAAATCGCCAGCTCCGCGGTCTAGCAGGTACCGTGCCTACCTCTCCCCGGAGGACCCGGGTTTGATTGTCGGCCACGTCAGGGAATGTTTACCAGTACCTATGGGTTGATTCGAGGTCGACTCAGCCTGTGATTATAATTGAGAAGTTATCTGACAGTAAGACAGCGGTCTCGGTCTAGACAGCCAAACGTAACGGGTGAGAAGATTCGTTGCCCTGACCTCACGACACCTCGTAATCAGCAGGCCTTCGGGCTGAGAAGTGGTCACTTGATAGGCCAAGGTCAATCAGGGCTGTACTGCCATAGTGTTTAGCTTGATTTCGCATCACATCATGCACACAACCTGAAACGGGAAACTTGTATTGTAAAGAAAGGCACGTACCGTTGTGAATGAATGGCAGAATACTGATGTTCATAATGCTGGAGATTTATAAACGGATAAAACGATAATGTATACATGAGATAATGATAAAGGCACATAACATGTTCGACACACCATCATTTCAGTGTGCTAGCAACAAACAGGAGATTAATTTGCATGTTGATGGTGATCTCTTGCTGGCTGGTAACTAGACGTGCGCTATGCCTAACAAATTCAACAGTATGTCCAGCCAAACCTTCTACTGTAACTGTAGTGTTTATTTCATCTGGGCTCCACTTTCTTTTGACGAAACTCCTATGTGGATTAGTATGTTTTAAATAAGTTTTAATCAGTGATGATGGACCTTAGTATCCGAAAACCGGCTTTGAACTGAACAACTGTGTGAAGATATGGCCGTTTGATAATAATAATAATAATAATAATAATAATAATAATAATAATAATAATAATAATGTCCGCATCTGTGGTGTAGTGTAATTAGCTGCCACCCCCAGAGGCCCTGGTTCGATTCCCGGCTCTGCTACGAAATTTGCGACGGCTGGACCGGGGCCCACTCAACCTCGGGAGGTCAAATGAGTAGAGGGGGGTTCGATTCCCTCCTCGGCCATCCTCGAAGTGCTTTTCCGCGGTTTCCCGCTTCTCCTTCAGGCAAATACGGGAATGGTACCTAACTTAAGGCCGCGGCGCTTCATTCCCTCTTCCTTGTCTATCCCTTTCAGTTTTTCTATCCGCTCACACTCACTTGTTCAGCATAGCAGGTGAGGTAGCCTGGGCGAGGTACTGGTCCTCCTTCGCAGTTTTATCCCCGTCCCAAAGTCTCCCGCTCCAAGACACTGCCCTTGAGGCAGGTAGAGGCGGGACTCCTCGCAGAGTCCGAGGAAGAAACCAACCCTGGAGGGTGAACGGATTAAGCAAGAAATAATAATAATAATAATAATAATAATAATAATAATAATAATAATAATAATAATAATAATAATAAATATCGCATCAAGATGAAAAATAGTGTATTTCTTTAGGTACATGACATATTCCCAGTTTCACAATGTGTGCATTATATGTTACATCAAAATAAAAGGAATCTAGCGGGATGTGAACCTGAGACCCGTCACTTTCTAATAGCCATTAGATCGCTGCATACAACAACGTGCATCCTTGCAAGTAGAGTAGTATGTGTTGTGGTCACCAAATATATGACGTACCGCTGCCATCATTCCTTGCACGCTATGAGGTAGTGGCCTGAATTCGAACTTAACACGTCATCTGGTACCACACTATTACCTGATACTAGTTTTTGTCACACTTCATGATATCTAGTTGGTGCACCCCCCCCCCCCCTTGTGGCTGCGTGTAACCGAGCGCTGAAAGCACGAGGCCTGCCGGGGGCAGGTTACGTCAGGGCAGCGGCGCACAGTGCATCGGTCCCGCTCGGCTCGCCTCGGACCAACCCTTCGTCTCTGGGCTACTCGGCTAAGCTTGGCTCAACTCGGCTCGGATGTGGAGCGCTACGGAGCAAGTGAGGAAGAGGGAGACAGGCGGATCGAGCGAGGCAGGCGTGGGGAAAGAGAGAGACAGCGCTATTGCTCCAAATCGAGGAGTGGGGGTCTGCACTCTGGTCAACCAAGCGAAGTCGTCTTTTGCACCACGCACAGTGCACTCTGAAAGGCCCCGGGTTACGTCATCACGCTATATTTACCACTGTGTGATTTAGCTGAGGCTTTGAATTAGCTACAGATATCGAATTATCGTATGTATCCCGTAAAGTTTGTGAGAATCAGTCTGTAAGAAAGAATCTGGTTTCGTAACGCCAACTTTCTGTGCATGCAGACCTGCGGAGTAAGATGCTGTCATGAAAAAACTAGCTTGTACTTTTTGCATACCTTGATATCGTGACCACAGCCATGAGACCTCCAGCTGACATTTAAAAAAAAACTTACGGCTGGGGGTCGTCTAGAAATGTGCCTCACGAAATTAGCTATGCATAATGTGTGACACCGAGTTAGGTGGCCGTGCGGTTAGGGCTGTGATCTTGCATTCGGAAGGTCGGCAGCCCTTAAGAGGTTTTCCGTCGTTTCCCCACTTTCATACCGAGCAAATGCTGGGATTGTACCTTAATTAAGGCCACGGCCGCTTCCTTCCCACTCCTAGCGCTTTCCTATCCCATCGTCACCATAAGACATACCTGTGTCGATTCCCTGTACTGCCAGAAATTTAAGAATGGCAGGAGGGCTGGTATGTGGTTGAAATGGTACATGCAGCTCACCTCCAAAGGGAGTGTGCCTGAAGAGAGCTGCACCACCTCGGGATGAGGACACGAGTATACTTTTACAAAATCTATTTTAAGCCAAGGTTAGAAATAGATACAAAATACATGTTTTATCGTTACTATCCATTCATTTAAGGGTAATTTATTACAAATAAAAAGGAATTTTGAAAATAATTGAGAGAGTGGTCCGCCTCTGTGGTGTAGTGGTTAGTGCGAATAGCTGCCACCCCTGGAGGCCCGGGTTCGATTCCCGGCTCTGCCACGAAATTTGAAAAGTGACACGAGGGCTGGAACGCCGGGGTCCACTCAGCCTCGGGAGGTCAACTGAGTAGAGGTGGGTTCGATTCCCACTTCAGCCACCCTCGAAGTGGTTTGCCACCTCTCCTCCAGGCAAATGCCGGGATGGTACCTAACTTAAAGCCACGGCCGCTTCCTTCCCTCTTCCTTGTATATCCCTTCCAATCTTCCCATCCCCCTACAAGGCCCCTGTTCAGCATAGCAGATGGCGCCGTCTGGGCGAGGTACTGGTCATCCTCCCCAGTTGTATCCCCCGATCCAGCGTCTCGCGCTCCAGGACACTGCCGTTGAGGCGGCAGAGGTAGGATCCCTCGCTGATTCCGAGGGAAAATACCGACCATGGACGGTAAAGATATTAAGGAGAAGATGAAGATTGAGAAAGTGTAGTATTTACAACATGGGGCGTTTTCGACCACAACATTCAATTTGACATTTACTGACATAACTACGCATTACATGTCACTTCCAAAGCACTGAGACATACATTGTTCGATAATCCGTCACTATTTAAAAATAATAACGTAAGTGATACGTTAGAATTTTATTCTAACCGAAATTAATTTCAAAACTGTCTTCCAGTAATCTCAAAACGGGTTTTATACAGCACCTCCCAAAGCATACGTGCTTGGGACCATTTTTGAAAATAATTAATTATATACGTTCCGGAATGTTCCTTTTGTATTACTGAGAGATAATTAATGTAGAAAAATGGCTTTATACGAGGGAAATAAAATCCAAGCACTATGGGTCGGATAAACTGGAATGCAAAAATACTACATGTATATGTAAATAAATACATATTTCTTACTGATTGTTGACGTAAGTCGATTCCACAACGTTGGACACACATGACGAAATACACTAAGCAGCCAGTTATGCGAATTTTCTGACATATTTTATGGATTCAAATGCTTTGTATGGACATTTGTTATGATGATTTGAGATGTTGTATGCATGCAGATAAGGACAATGTGCCGCGAGAAACAATGGCAGCTGTTTCAGCAGCTTCTGACGAAGACCGTCAATTTCATTTGCTCGATCTGCATAAACAACTACAGAGACAATCTGTCTCGAGAACAATGGACTGGGTGAAATTTTGTGCATGCACATGTGTTGAAATAATGTGTTCCAGTTGTGCTCCAGCTTTATTTTACTACTAGCTGCAGTACCCGCCAGTTATGGAACAATGTGCAAAGTTATCTAACTCCCCAGCTACTTTCCGCCAATATCTAGGCATGCTGCTTTACTCGGGACGCAGCTGTAATCCCATCTATCGAAGATACGTGCCAACAGAAGAGACGAATTATATCACAACCTTGGTCAATGTAATGTTATTCCTATCCTCGCCTTCACCCGTTCAACTGACTGGAAACAGGCTGTGATTTTTTTAAGTATATATAGTTGCTTACGTTAAACGTTGTTAAGGATAAAATCTTACAGAATTACGTGAATTTACAATAATTTTTGTTGTAATAATTGTTGCATAATATCTCTGAAAATGTTAACGTTATGAGTTAAGCAATTTATGAGACAAAGGGATATATCACACTGAAAATATCGGTTGCTAGGACGTAGAAACAGATCAAACCGTGAACCTTTTTTTTTTTATGGCGTGTGGCCTCCGAAGAAGCCTGTTGAAGGTCTAATAGACGCAGTATAGGCAACCTGCGCGTTTATGAGGATAAGGCCCAACCTGTGATGAATCTAATGATGAAGTCACACACACACACACATACACACACACACACACACACACGAGCCTCCCAGCCGTCGGGATTACCAATTAGTTAAGGTTAAAATCCTCGACCCGACCGGGAATCGCACCCGGGACCCCTTGGACTAAGTCCAGCACACTAACGCCATGGAGTCGGACAACAGAACTGAAAACTGCATACGAAATTCTAGGCAGGCGTACCTCTTATAATAATACTACCAATGTAAGGAATAAAGTTTACTCCAGGAATTAGTTCATATGTGAACTACAACCTTCTATTTCGAGTGATTTTTGGAATTACAGAGGTTTTAATACAGGAATATAAAAAGACGTCCGCCTCTGTGGTGTAATGGTTGGCGTGATTAGCTGCCCTTCCTGGAGGCCCAAGTTCGATCCCCAGCTCTGCCACGAAATTTGGAAAAGTGGTACGAGGTCAACTGAGTAAAAGGGGGTTCGATTCCCACCTCAGCCATACTCGAAGTCGTTTTCCGTAGTTTCCCCACTTCTCCTCCAGGCGAATGCCGGGATGGTAGCTGACTTAAGGCCACGGCTGCTTCCTTCTCTGTTCCATGGCTATCCCTTCCGATCTTTCCACCCCCCCCCCCCCTCCCTCACGAGGCCCCTGTTCAGCACAGCATTGAGGTCGGCTGGGCGAGGTACTGGTCCTCCTCTTCCCGACCCAAAGTCTCACGTTCCAGTACTCTTCCCTTGAGGCAGTAAAGGTGGGATACCTCGCTGAATCCGAGGGCAAAACCAACCCAGGAGGGTAAACGGATTAAGAAAGGAGAGAAAAGGTATCAAAAACGAAATAAATGTAATTTGGTAAACGACAAGCAGAATTAAGGACTCTAACAGAAAGATGTTTGACAAGTAAACCGTCATTTTAATTAGAAAATTATAATTCGTTTGGAGTTGAAAATATAAAATCTAATTTCTTTTTACGTTGTTATAACCCTTAAATGGTGTCATTCTACCCCAGAAACTGCGGTCAATTTCTCTGAAGTTTGCCGATTCAAACTGCGTTTCCTGTTTAAAACAATTAAAATGTTGTCTCCACGAGAGGTGGTAGACTCTTGTTTACATCTCGACAAGGAAATAACCTTTAAGTCATTAAGAGGAAGGAAATGGAAAGTGACAATGTTCCTTACCCTCGCGAGTGTCCGTTAGAAAGTGTCCAGCGGGTCAGAGTTCGGGAGTCATCATGATAGAAAGTCCCGACACGTTCTCTCGCAATTTTCGTGGCCAAATGTCGCTTGTTAACATCTGTTTGATAACTCAAGAATGTTGAACAGCTCGCACATAAAAGTTGCAATGTAGTCGGTAGCCTCCGGCAAGGCGCTCTTTACAAGCGAATACAGTCATCCTGTGCTGTCATTCTGGCTGCTTCCTTTAGGAGCTACGACTACTATGGACATGAGCAATCTGTAAAGACAAGAAGTCATCTCCGTACAGAACGCGAAGGTGCTTGGATGAGTGAAAGATAAAGGCTTCTAAACTTAAATGATGTATTTTATTTTTACAGTTTGCTTTACGATGCATGGACATTGGACACGGACAGGTCTTACGGAGACGATGGGATAGGATTAACATACATACATACATTATCATTATAGACTGTTATACCTTTCAGCGTTCAGTCTACAAGCCTCTGAGAATTTACTAAACGTCGCCACAATCCTCGATTTGCAACTAGTGTTGTGGCCTCATATCTCTTATCTTTAAATCGTTAGAAACAGAGTCTAACCATCGTCGTCTTGGTCTCCCTCTACTTCTCTTACCCTCCATAACAGAGTCCATTATTCTCCTAGGTAACCTATCCTCCTCCATTCGCCTCACATGACCCCACCACCGAAGCCGGTTTCTGCGTACAGCTTCATCCATCGAGTTCATTCCTAAATTAGCCTTTATCTCCTCATTCCGAGTTCCCTCCTGCCATTGTTCCCACCGGTTTGTACCAGCAATCATTCTTGCTACTTTCATGTCTGTTACTTCTAACTTATGAATAAGATATCCTGAGTCCACCCAGCTTTCGCTCCCATAAAGCAAAGTTGGTCTGAAAACAGACCGATGTAAAGATAGTTTTGTCTGGGAGCTGACTTCCTTCTTACAGAATACTGCTGATCGCAACTGCGAGCTCACTGCATTAGCTTTACTACACCTTGATTCAATCTCACTTACTATATTACCATCCTGGGAAAACACACAACCTAAATACTTGAAATTATCGACCTGTTCTAGCTTTGTATCACCAATCTGACATTCAATTCTGTTGAATTTCTTACCTACTGACATCAATTTAGTCTTCGAGAGGCTAATTTTCATACCATACTCATTGCACCTATTTTCAAGTTCCAAGATGTTAGACTGCAGGCTTTCGGCACAGTCTGCCATTAAGACCAAGTCGTCAGCATAGGCCAGGCTGCTTACTACATTTCCACCTAACTGAATCCCTCCCTGCCATTTTATACCTTTCAGCATATGATGATAGGATTAATAATAATAATAATAATAATAATAATAATAATAATTGTTCCGAGGTATCTGTAGAACAGCAGAGGTGAAAGAAGGTGCGGGTTGGAATGGGTCTAAACTACAAGGCCAAAAGATTAATCTAAAATTTCAATAAAGGTTATATTTTCGAAACTTAACAAGGGTGACATAGAATTTTGAACATACAACAAATAACAAAAAGTTAAATCAGGTACACGATCAAGAAGTCCAAGATTAGAGAAAAATTTAACCAGTTTCCACTAGGGGAAATAACAAAATCAGGTACCAGAGTTGTTTTTACAAGGAAAGCCCGAGTTTTGGGTTCTTACAAGTTCTGGGGTCCGAGCCCCAATCTGACAATCTTTGAGCTTTAGCTCAACAATACCAAGGTACAGATTTGAACTAAGGGGCAGAAAACCCCATCATACCAAGGAGCACTTGCTCCTGATTACCATGTTAAGCCTCCTATAGGCCCCCATCAAAATACAAGAAAGAGCAGACCCGCTCTCGATTTTACAAGCCTATCAAAGGCCACAACCAACTTACAAAGAAACATGGGTATCATGTACCCAACCTACAGGGCCTTCGCATGAAGAAAATAAAAAACAACAGGTGAAGTTACTGGCCCAAAGTACAGAAAGGACTGGAGGCGTGAACTTGCACTCCTAAATACAAATTTTAAAACCTAAGTGGAGCTAGGCCGATTACACAGGGGCTAATACCAAGCTAGGGAGGTGACTCGTATGAGAAAACTTTAACACATTAAGAAAAAGAAGAAACGGTTATGAAAACTTAGTCACCTCAACTTCAAAATGAAGGGGAGCTTGAGAGGGTAAAGCACTCTCTATCCCCGAATTACAGTTCAAGTTATGTGAAGTTTCTACAAGGATTGAAAAGGCTTACATATTTAAAGATATAGGTTACATATAAAAGGTTTCGAACCTTCACCGCGGGTTAAACTGCTGAGCTAGCAAGAAATAAAGATGTTAAAAGGCCATTACCTTGTTGAAGAGCTGATGCCTGAAGAACGAGGCGCTTCCCGCCCCCTGCTAGATATTCACACACCGAGAAAGATGTTATACGAGTGGCACAGAGACAAGAAAATCAGCAGTTTTTATACCCTCGTGGAAAGTTCGAGATCTTTCATGAATGATAACAACCCGCCCTCAAACTTTTATTGGCTACAGTACACAGTTACATACAAAATTGGAGAAGAAAGCCCCGATTGGCCGAAAATTAATTACAGAAATTCCTGATTGGCTACATTCAAAACAGGCGGAAAGAAAGGATTAATATTGCCAACCCACAAATGACAGAACAAAATTTAGTAAAGAGAAAACTTATGAATACAAAATTTCTCCAAGAAAGTTCATTCCTTCACACCAGAGCGCATTATCATAGTTTTTGGTACAGACATCTATTAGAGAATGTCCACACTTCTTGATGAATGAAAAACAAAAGCAAATCAAAAACACACAGTGACATCTTCTGATGAACAGTAGAGTTAGTTCAGTTGTTAAAGTTCAGGGTTTCTCCAGTAGAGAGGTAAGTGAAGGCGGAACATTCAAATAGGCGGCGTGTAGGTGTACCAACCGGTACAATAAGAATAATAATGTTATTTGCTTTATGTCCCAATAACTACTTTTACGGTTTTTGGAAACGCTAAGGTCCCGAAATTTTGTCCCACAGGAGTTGTTTTACGTGCCAGTAAATCTACTGACACGAGGCTGGCGTACTTGAGCCCCTTAAATACCGCCGGACTGAGCCAAGATCGAAGTAGCCAAGTTGGGGTCAGAAGTTCAGCCCGGATGGGAAGGAAGCGACGATGGCCTTAATAAAGGTACAGCCCCAGCATTTGTCTGGTGTCAAAATGGGAAACTATGGAAAATAATCTTCATGGCTGACCATAGTGGAGTTCGAGCCAATTATTTCCCGAATGAAAGCTGACAACTACGTGACCCAAACCACGCAGCCATTCGTCCGGTAAATTTAACAGTTGTTCTTCCTTAAAGTAATATTTTTAAGTACGAAGAGAAAGTAATTTATTGCTGTATTTTTAAACGGAACGCGGCATATTGAAGACCTGTCAGATGATCAATTAACAGATTAAGACATCAGAACATCTTTACACCGACGAAATGGCTGCGGTGTTTGGGTCAAGTAGCTATCAGTTTGCAGATAGGTGGGTTCGAACCCCACTGTCGGCAGCCCTGAAGATGGTTTACCGTGGTTTCCCATTTTGACACCACGCAAATTGTGGGACTGGACCGTAATTGAGGCCACCGTCGCTTCCTTCCTACTCCTAGTGCCTTCCTATCCCATCGTCGCCGTCAGAACTCTTTGTGCCGGTGCAACGTAAAACAAATAGGACATCTTTACAAGAGCTGTCCACAGTATGACACAATGAGACATTCCGAAAAGGAATCTGGCAGCTCTGTCGCTTAGGCTAATGAAGGATTATATTAATATCATTCATGTTTGTATGGTTTTCTAGACCGGAGTCGCCATCTCACCGTCAGATAGCTGCTCAATTTTTTAATCACGAATACTGAGTGTACCTCGAACCAACCCTCAGGTCCAAGTAAAATTCCCTGACCTGGCCGGGGATCGAACGCGGGTCCTCCGGGTGAGAGGCAGGCACGCTATCCTCTAGACCACGGGGCAAGCAAACATGCATGGAATGTGTTAGTAAAATAGGTTTGCAGAGGGTGAAATCACGGAAGGGCCGTGTCGGGGGTTCGGCCGGAATGCTTATGGGGTAGAACAGGCCTACGTGTTTCTGACAAAAATGAAGTCGATCTAATTATAGTAGATGTAACATTAGTATATCGTCGCTCCGCCTGCAAGAATCGCTATGTGAAATATTTCATATTAGAACTTTACCGGTAATGTTCTGTCATCTGAGTTGGTTTCTTTTTTTTTCTAGTTGTTTTACGTCGCACAAACACAGATAGGTCTTACGGCGACGATGGGATAGGAAAGGCCTAGGAGTTGGAAAGAAGCGGCCGTGGCGTTAATTAAGGTACAGCCCCAGCATTTGCCTGGTGTGAAAATGGGAAACTATCTTCAGGGCTGCCGACAGTGGGATTCGAACCTACTATCTACCGGATGCTAGCTCACAGCCGCGTGCCCCTGTCCGCACGCCCAACTCGCCCGGTCATGTAAGTTTCATTATTGTGCGAGAAACTTCAAAAGAATTCTCGCTTGTAATAACATATGCGCTGCGGGTCAGTATTTCTCACACAATATTATGACAGAAGATTCAATGGATCCATTAAAGAATTACATAGTGCCTCTACAGAAGCAGTGGACTGGCTGAAAAGTCTGGACATTAAGTTTTGAATAAATCACATACTTATTTAAGAAATGTGTATTCATATATACTTATAATGTATCCTTGTTTTTGCCATACGAAATAATAATAATGACAGCGATTTTCACAGGCGCGCTATGATATCTGCTGCCATCCGAAGGAGCCGTATCTGTATAAACGGTGGTCAAGGCGACACCAATATCTCCGTTATTCCGTTCAACCTCGAAAGGCTGTCAGGCTTAGGTTGGTATCGGATCCCATTCCACGTAGAAAGTAGAGCCACCTTCACTTCGCAAGATGAGTGCAGCAGTAGCTACATTCGATGAAGACAAACTGGCGCCCGAGTTGCTGGAGGTCTCGAATCCTTCCTGTACCACATCCTGTCGCACACATCCCAACCGTAACCAAACTCGCTGCCTATATACAGAATACCAAACTGCTTAGTGGGAGGTTGCCAAATGCTGTCAAAATCTGCCAACCGACGTGTCTCCTCCACGAGGTGCTGGTGGTCAGAAACGATCTACGAGAGTTCCCAGCGACTGCTTCGTTGTCTATGGCCAACTCCCAGTCCACAGGCTCCACAGGCGCGGTTGAAGTGCTGAGCTGTACGCCCCTGGCAAGTTCTCCTGCAGAAGTTTTCGGCTTACACGATTGCACAGATTTCCCCCATTCCTCCTGAAAACATTTAGGGTAGTTTCTAATCCATTTAGATCGAAGTTAAACATTTTCCAACCCTTTTTATTATTTTATTTTTTTGCTAGTGGTTTAACGTCACGCTAACTTTTAACAGTTTCGAATGACTTAAAGATAGGAGCTAGTAAGCGGCTGTGGTTTCAATTAAGGTACATACCCAGCATTTGCTTGGTGTGAAAACGGAAAACCACCAAAAACCATCTTCAGGGCTCCCGACAATGGGATTCGAAAGCCCCATCTCCCGAATGCATGCTCACAGCTATGTGAGCTCGGTATTCTACAAATTTGGAACAATCCCCTTCCACTGACCTGCTCACGAAGTTGTAGAAGTAACGGCGGCCAATGGTAAAGGTAGATTACTACCTAAAGAAGCGCGGCGACATGGGCTTGCGGGGTAAAGGTAGAAAGCTAGTGGAGGGAGGGAAGTAACTACTCCTATGCTGTCCACTAGAGGTTTAACCCACAATACAATTACCAGAAGAAGGCGTGAACACTTCCGTAGCAACTAGCGAAGTGAACGTTCCTCCCCCTCTCATTCACGCTGCAGCACATGGACTCCCCGCATACGAAATGTTCGCAGCCGGGATTTACAAAAAGCAGGGTACATGAAATTAACAACGAAGCTCCAGCTCCAAACACACATCCCCACCCCACAATCTCAACTCGACTGTGTAACTAGAGGAATGAAATGTTCACACACTGAATGAAGAAAAACCGAGGTGCATCAAATTACCAAGGAAACACCCAATAGACTTTGGAACGAAATTTTCACAGACGAAAGACACAAAAGGCGAAGTGAATCGAATTAATATCCAAATTCGCAATACATCCACTCTTATCGGAAGTCTTAACTCGACCGTTAGCTGCTGGCCGAAGCCGATGAGAGGGTCGCCCGCTGGATCGCAATCTACTCACTCACTCTGAAGCTGGTCATCTGCTAATCCGTATTTCACAATGGAGATGGCGCGAGAAAATGACTACATCTCCGATGGTATAGATGAAGTTACATTCCGTAAGCTACATTAGTTACTTGAGGTGAATAAACAATTTATTCTGAACAGGATAAACATTATGTATATTTTTAACTAGTTGCTTTACGTCGCACCGACACAGATAGGTCTTATGGCGACGATGGGACAGGAAAGGCTTAGGAATGGGAAGGAAGCGGCCGTGGCCTTAATTAAGGCAGTGTGAAAACGGGAAACCACGGAAAACCATCTTCAGGGCTGCCGACAGTGGGGTTCGAACCCACTATCTCCCGGATGCGAGCTCACAGCTGCGCGGTCCTAACTGCCCCAACTCGCTCGGTAAACATTAATTTAAAAGTTGTTTATAAATTTGACGTTTGTCCTTTTACCGCAAACAACATAACAACTCATAGTGGGCTATGTGTTAAAAACAGATAGATGCTGTAGCGGACCTTTTTGTAGGTCATCTCATCCTGAAAAACTCGAATCCACATAGTATAGATATATCTTTAACGGTTTAGGAAACGTAAGCTAAAAAGTCATACGGACGCCCGTTTTTTCTTCGACGTACTTCACTTGAATCGTTACTGCACGGCTTTCTTTGGTCGTAGATGAATGGTTCTACAGATAAACCGTTCTGGATAAATGCTTTATAGAATGGTAAAATCCGCGTCAAAATGCATCCAGTGATTCTCGAGATTAGCCGTCAGACAGACAGACAGGACCGAGGAGTTTATTTTATACTATGCAGAGAGACATTTGTATTCTACGAACTATGACAATGGGGATATTCATGATTTTTTCTTCACAAGTCCGTCGACGGCAAACATCGCTGACAGGTTGTATTGTTCAGTCGTCATGGCAATCAACTGGCTAACAATGATGGCGATTGTTGCTGTGATTATTATGTTAATAAGCTGCAAATCCGAGTGGTCATTGATCAGGATGATAAAAGAGTATCGAAGAAAAATGTGAACGATCACAGAGAATGAGAGGAAAAAGGAATTATGAGAGGAGGAACTGAGTAAACGATAAAAAGTATAATGAAACTTATCGTGGCTCCTAGTTGGCCTATTAGCGAATAATAATAATAATAATAATAATAATAATAATAATAATAATAATAATAATAATAATTGCCTCCTTTGCTGACTGGCAAATGAAGTATTTGGTTGTGAGGGCACTGGGTTCGATTCTCGGCTAGCCTGGGAGTTTTAGCCGAGTCAGGTTAATTTCTCTCACTTGGCAACTGGGCGATTGTATTCGTCTGAATCCACATATTCGCATAAGATACGTTACATTACCTATTACCACAGAAACACGCAGTAATTAATACATCCGTCCACATAGGATTGAAGTCGGGACGAGCATCCAGTCGTATTATTATTATTTTGCTATTTGCTTTACGTCGCTCCGACACAGATAGGCCTTTCTTCTGGCGACGATGGGACAGGAACGGCCTAGGAATGGAAAGGAAGCGGCCGTGGCCTTAATTAAGGTACAGCCCCAGCATTTGCCTAGTGTGATAATGGGGAACCACGGAAAACCATCTTCAGGGCTGCCGACAGTGCGGTTCGAACCCACTATCTCCCCGATGCGAGCTCACAGCTGCGCGCCCCTAACCACAAGTCCGGTATTATTATTATTATTATTATTATTATTATTATTATTATTGTTAGCCGGCCCCGCGGTGTAGAGTTAGCATGGCTGTCTCTTACCCAAAGGACTCGGGTTTGATTACCGGCCAGTTCAGAGATTTTTACCTGGATCTGAGAGCTGGTTCGAGGTCTACTCAGCCTACGTAATTATAATTGAGGAGCTATCTGACGGTGAGATGGTGACCCCGGTCTAGAGAGCCAAGAATAATGGCCCAGCGGATTCGTCGTGCTGACCACACGACACCTCGTAATCTGCAGACCTTCGGGCTGAGCAGCGGTCGTTTGTTAGGCCAAGGCCCTTCGGGGCTGTCACGCCATGGGATTTGTTTTATTATTATTATTATTATTATTGTTATTATTATTCCAACAAGAATATTATGGAAACTCTGTAAACCCCTGGGGCCACTCCCTGAGTCAGGCGAGAGGATTCGATGAGAGCCAATGTTTGCACACAGACGCACTGTGTCAAGATTTACTCACCTCTCATTGGGAACTGGCGTCAGGGTCAAGTTCCTTTCGCGGGCCAGGCACAGGTCATCCCAGCCTCAGCTCAGCGCACTGCCGGAGAGGATGCAAGTTCCGCAGTCAATACTCTCCCTTGTGCAGCCTTTCTTGTTCCCAGAGATTGTCTTCTGGCTTTATGAATTTCATACACGTTCCATTATTTGAACTGCAGTTGTCCTGTAAATAGTTTTTGTCTTTTTGTTTTGTATTTTTGAGCCTCCGTGCCTCAGGCGGCAGCGCGCCGGCCTCTCACCGCTGGGTTCCGTGGTTCAAATCCCGGTCACTCCATGCGAGATTTGTGCTGGACAAAGCGGAGGCGGGACAGGTTTTTCTCCGCGTACTCCGGTTTTCCCTGTCATATATTATTCCAGCAACACTCTCCAATATCATTTCATTTCATCTGTCATTCATTAATCATTGTCCCCAGAGGAGTGCGACAGGCTCCGGCAGCCGGCACAAGTCCTATCCTCGCCGCTAGATGGGGCTCCATTTATTCCATTCCTGACCCGGTCGAATGACTGGAAACAGGCTGTGGATTTTCATTTTTGTTTTTCCAATGTGTTTGATATTGAGCGGGTTGCATAGCTATAAAGCTAGCGTTCGAGAATGGTGGCTTCGTCTACAAGTCTAAAATATTGTTTTCCATTGTTCTTTATTTTAAAATTAGCAAAATGGTGGGGCTCTCACGGTCGCTACCTTCCAATGTTTACCCCTATCTTTTTCCAGAGTTACCAAAAACATACCTATGTTGGTACGATACTGGTATATATTAGTTTGTAAATCGGGGAATTGATGATTGGTATGCGCTGGCTTATGCCTAGTTTACACTTTGCCAGTTGCTGAGACTATTGTTGGCAACAGTTGTCTTCTAATTATTGTAGGACAATCGCTGACCAGCCCAGTTGAACGAGAACCCGTCCACACAAGGAAGCTACTGCCACGGCAGTAGATGACGAGAAATGGCTGAGTGCGCACGGTCTTCAGTGTAATTTTGCAATGATGTGTGCCGGGAATTCATTGCTTAATCATGCAAAGTTTTGACCTCAGTCACACCGATTCCTTTAATGTTAATTGTATCGATAATCTTAGGAAGTGCAGTTTGACGAACATTTTTGTTTTTGTACAGGGCATCGCGTTGGTCCCAACGAACATCATCGTTGCCTATAGAACGCAACGAACTTTACGTTAGTATCGTCATTCCACTTTGGAGCCATATTTAAGTGAACAGCCCACAAATAATTTACAAATTAAAGTATTTAAATTATCAAGACCATGTAGACGGCTGCACCTTTCGGTTGACACAAGCGAACTGGCACAAAATAAATACAGTAGAATTCCATTAGTCCGGCATCTTACAGTCCGGAACGCCCGATGGTTCGGCACCATTCCAGGATTTTTAAAATGTTATTATCTCTTAATAATGATCTTTCCTGCACAATTTGATGCAAACAATGTTTGTCGAAACCATTGGAAGTGTATTTCTTATTATTTCAAAGTTCATAGTGCAAATGTACCTCATATAGTCCAGTTGTTATGCACTGACTTACTTAAATATCTCTATCTCTGGAAGTATTCAGTCTAGAAGGCTGTGTGTTACACTGAGTACTGGAAAGCCAACCATATGATGAAAGAACAGATTTCAAAAATTGAATGTATGGGCCACGTTCAAAAACGGATGGGAACATGCCTTCAAAAATTGAAACGGACAGAAAGAAAAGAGAAGTTGTAGATGGAAAGATGCTAAATGGTCAACGAAGACTTACAGATAAAAACATCGACGAACTCCGGCATAACATATGGAATGGCAATAAGAAACAACACGTTTGAAAAGAGGAGTCTGTTATTAAACTAATGATTCTGCTGATCAACATTTTACTGCAAAACGCCGTGTTACAGCTGTCTTCGCTGTACGTCTTAACCTATATCGTAGTAAGAGGTACCGCCCGATAGTCCGACATTTTTGGTAATCCGGTACCGGGCCGGTCCCGAACGTGCCGGACTATCGGATTTCTTCTGTATACAGCTACTGGCCTGTCACGTTCACACGACGCCAATTGGACCGAAGTGTTCACACGTAGCCAGTCAACTGTCTTCTGACGATTCTCCCATCAACTGGCATCGTGTAAACTAGGCATTAGAGCCTTTCCCCCTCCCAAAAGAGTAAGATGTTTCAAGAACAGACTCCAGCATTCTGTAAAATGTGTGTAAATTTCTATGTGATGGTGTCATATTTTAATATAACGCTCAACTCACTGTAAATTGTAGTATTAAGGCATCTGAATTATTTAACGTATGAGTAAATTTGTATATAAACGTGCTGTATTTACAATAGTAATAGTAATTGGGACACTCAATTACTGTAAGTCATAGTGTAAAATTTTGAAATACTTAAGGTAGGTGTGAATTTCGGTGTTGTAGTGTTAAACTGTCCGACTCGTTGGCTGAACGGTCAGCGTACTGGCCTTCCGGTTCAGAGGGTCCCGGGTTCGATTCCCGGCCGGGTCGGGGATTTTAACCTTAATTGGTTAATTCCCATGGCACGGGGGCTGGGTGTATGTGTTGTCTTCATCATCCTTTCATGCTCATCATGACGCGCAGGTCGCCTACGGGAGTCGAACAGAAAGACCTGCACCTGGCGAGCAGAACCCGTCCTGGGATAATACGACACTAAATGCCATACGACATTTCAATGTTAAGCTCAACCTGTATACTGTAAGCCGTAGTGTAGCACTGGAAATACTTAAGCTGTGTGTGAATTTGTATATGATGATGCTAGATTTAGAACGTTAAAAGGAACTGCTTGTTCTACTCTTGTAGTAGGCTAGTAGTAGTAGTAGCAGTAGTTGGGTAATTATGTTTTAACTTTACCTTATGGCTTATTATCACAGTACTGAAGTGATCATTGCCAGCGGGATATTTCCCAATCGTCCGCTTCTGTGGTGTAGTGGTTAGTGTGATTAGTTGCCACCCCCGGAGGCCCGGGTTCGATTCCCGGCCCTGCCATGAAATTTGAAAAGTGGTACGAGGGCTGGAACGGGGTTCACTCAGCCTCGGGAGGTCAATTGAGTAGAGGTGGGTTCGATTCCCACCTCAGCCATCCTGGAGGTGGTTTTCCATGGTTTTGCACATCTCCTCCAGGCAAATGCCGGGATGGTACCTAACTTAAGGCAACGGCCGCTTCCTTCCCTCTTCCTTGTCTATCCCTTCTAATCTCCCCCCCCCCCAACAAGGCCCCTGCTCAGTACAGCAGGTGAGGCCGCCTGGGCGAGGTACTGGTCATTCTCTCCAGTTGTATCCCCCAACCCAATGTCTCCCGCTCCGGACACTGCCCTTGAGGCGGTAGAGGTAGGATACCTCGCTGAGTCCGAGGTAAAGACCTACACTGGAGGGTAAACAGATTAAGAAGGAGAAGAAGAAGAAGAAGAATATTTCCCAATCGCGATGTATTTGTTAATAATAATAATAATAATAATAATAATAATAATAATAATAATAATAATAATAATAATAATAATAATAATAATAATAATAGGCACTGATAACTAGAAAAATTTAAGTACAGTATTACAGCATTAATAATGTCCAACTAACTACAGTACCTTCACTATTTTCGGAGACGCCGAGGTGCCAGAATTTTGCACTGCAGTAGTGCTGGTATATCTACCGATACAAGACTGGCGTATTTAGCGACTTCAAATACCACCGAACGGATTCGAGATCAAATCCAGCAACTTGGGCTCAGAAAGGCAGAGCTCTATCATTGAGAAGCTCAGGGAAAAAACAACCTGTAAGAAAGAACACAATCACAGGATTTTCTTGGAGTTAAAGGAAATACTGAATGAATACGATTTGTAATAAGGATGTGAAAGAGAGGGCATATAAAGTCATTGGTGGTCCCCAGTTACAGTTACACTCACCCGGATTACTCTATTCGAGTTCAGGGTTCATACGAAACTTTGGTGGGTGCACGAAAGAGTCCAATATTGTAAGAAAATATTAATCCCAGTTCGGCCCGAATCAAAGATCTTAAGTGAATTATTAGGCTAACTTGGACTCGCATGTGAGATTTTTAGGGATCTAATCGTCTAAGTTCGGCTGGAGTCTGAGATACAGGTATTTGAGTGCACGTTAGTCCGAGTTCGCCTCGAGTTCCTTACGGAAATATTAGTCCTCATTCGATTACAATATGAGATAGTTAGGAAAATTGTGCAGGTTCGGCTAGATTCCGAGATACTTTCTGTAATATTAGTCCCCCGTCGGCTAAAATATCAATCGTAGTTCGACTAGTCTGTGATCTCGAGCTTAACATTTGTCCCAGTTCTACTCTGAGATCTATAAGAAAACAGTCTTCATTCAGGTAGAATGCGAGATCCTTAGAGAAATATTCGACTTAGTCTCAATATGAGATGTTTTAGAAAATATCAGTCCTAGTTCGGTTAGAGACTGAGATTTCCATGAAAAATATTTGGTCAAGTTTTGATCGAGACTCAAATCTTCACAGAAATGTAATTTCCATCTCGGGACGAATATGAGATTATTAGAGGAATGCTAGTCCATAACTAGGTCATATGTTAGTGCCTGTCAGGAGCCCTGACTGGTCCAGACATCCACCGGATGTGAGTTACACGTGTCTTCGCCTGAGATGAGACAAAAAAGCAGTAAAATTTGTTCCAACTTACTGCTTGTCTATTTTATTTATTTTCTATTGTCCGTTAACGCACAGTGGACTTTCTACTGGCCTGTCTATTGTTGAAGAAAGAAGATCCCCCGCTCCTTGGAAGTGGAACACAATGTGTAATTCTCCCGGAAGGCTGGAGCTGCCATGTCCGGCAGGCGCCAGGGCGTGGTGCAAGCTCAAGGTTGGTCCAGCTCTCTCTGGCCAAGGTTCTTGTCTTGTGATGGAACCCACGCCTCAACCGGAAGACTATGAATAGCTTCTTGCATAATATAATGGACGTGACCGATGGGAAATATCACCTCAAACGCGTCAAACAATTGGTGTCGAACGCGATGTACAGGGCAAGAAGTAGAATAAAAACTGTGATAAATAAGAAAAGAAGGTCACAGGTTAATGAACCTAGCGGAGAGGTTACGCTGAAATGCACAGAGACGGTTAGCGCTTGAAGACGATTCGCAGACGCGCTAATTAAAAGCAAATGCTACCAACAAACGGAGCTCTGGAGCTCATTCGACGCTTCGTGAGAATCCTAAAACTACCGCACAGCGTTGCTGGAAAAGTCACCAGATGGATCAATGTCCATCGCATTCTAGCGAATGCGAATCGACATGAAAATTCCTCTGGATTAATATGCAACCAGCAGAATGAAGAAGAAGAAGAAGACCCTGTTTCCAACCGGGTTGAGTGGCTCAGACGGTTGAGGCGCTGGTCTTCTGACCCCAACTTGGCAGGTTCGATCCTGGGTCAGTCCGGTGGTATTTGAAGGGGCTCAGAAACGCCAGCCTCGTGTCGGTAGATTTCCTGGCACGTTAAAGAACTCCTGCGGGACTGAATTCCGGCAGAAAAGAAGTTAGTGGGACGTAAAGCAAATAACATTATCTACTGTTATTCATTATACTCAGTTGTCTTAAATTTGTAGTATTTTGTAAAATTGTGAATTCTCTCGCATTTATGATTTTAAATATATGAAAGAAGTGAACATATTTCGGCATTCACTTAAGGTCCATTTTCTCAATGAAGTATCCGAGCGTCAAGAAGGATTCTGGAGAAATCTTGGTACCGGTAATATATGTTTGGCCACCACATTTGCCAGGCATGATCTCAACTGAGCATTGAAGAGACATGGTGAAGAGGTCGATGTATTGCCAAGATCCTAAGGACAAATATCGGGGAACTAAGAGAATCTCCAGGGATAGCATTACTTCCACCCAGTTGTAGAATCGTTAACCCGTCGAGTAGCTGCAATTTATCGAGGTATGGACGACCTTACAGGTGATGAGACAGGTAAACGAAAAACACGGTAAAACAGCCCTGACGGGCCTTGGCCTACCAAGCGACCACTGCTCAGCTCGAAGGCCTGCAGATTACGAAGTGACTCGTGATCAGCTCGACGAATCCTTTCGGCCGTTTTTCTTGGATTTCTAGGCCAGGAAAAGGCAGGTATCACATAATGTTTGGTCAACCTGTGATGATCTCATAATAAAATTTATTTTACTCGGTATTTATTCCGTAGAAACAAAATAGGTCATTTCTTACCTTATTTTAATTGGAAAATCAAAAGTAAGTCATATAAAGGAAATGAACCTTTAGAAACAGTTGATCGAATGATTTATTGAAAAAAGTCGCTATAGAATACAAATGCTTTACACTGACTCTTGTATGGGCTGCCTGGCCGAGACGGTTAAGTCGCGCTCGGCTCATCCGGAAGGACGTGGGTTCGATTCCCCATCAGGAAGTCGAAAATTTTAAGAAGCAAAATTTCCACTTCTGGAGGTGCACATGGCCCTGAGGTTCACTCAGCGCACACCAAAAATGAGTACCAGGTTGATTCCTGGGGGCAACGGCGTTTTAAAGTTTGCGCAGTAATTTGCGCATCCTATGGCTCTGTTGTTTCTTCCTCTCTTTCAGCCAGAGGGTACCTGTCTTCCTTTTTGGTGGTTTTGTCCTGGAACCTAGTTTGTTTAAGCATCCTCCTGAGAGACATCCGGTCTTCTTTCTGTTCCTTCCAGTTCCTGCAGATCCTTGTTTATTTCCATCAACCATGGTGACTTCATCTTCCTCTTTTCCTACTAAATGAGAAGCAGGTTGGCCAACCTGTCATCCTATACACGTGTTTATAAAACGCTGGGCGTCTTTTCCTTGCCAAGTCTGTGATTTTCTTTCACAGTATTTGCAGACCTCTTGGTTGGGTCGCCTTTTGTACTCACTCCCTTCCCTGACCGGTCCTAATATCTTCCCCAATACTTTTCTCTCCTGCATTTCGAGCTTGTCCGTGAATCCCTTCCTGTTGAATATTAGACAATCTGAAGCATACAAGGCTTCAGGCCGGATGACTGGTAGTGCTTCATTTCACTGTTTGGGAGAGACTTTTTATTGTAGGTGTTCTTTGTCAGTTAATATGCCAGTTCTAGCTTGTTAACTCGAGTTGATAACTCTATTCCATCTTTCTTCTCTTCTACTTGGTATTATTATTCTATAAAATAATTCCAAAAACTCAGAACGACGGAATTTACGGTATGTACAGTACTTCAGACTGAATAAACTAGGACCTATTACAGAAGGTTCAACAACTTGCTTTACGTCGCACCAACACAGATAGGTCTTATGGCGACGATAGGACAGGAAAGGGCTAGAAGTGGGAAGGAAGCGGCCGTGGCCTTAACTGAGGTACAGCCCCAGCATTTGCCTGATATGAAAATGGGAAACTACGGAAAACCATCTTCAGGGCTGTCGACGGTGGGATTCGAACCCACTATCTGGCCGCACTTAAGCGACTGCAGCTATCGAGCTCGGTAAAGAAGGTTCTCCAAACCAATAATGTTATTGTTTTTGTATCCTACTACAGTAAATACGAGGGCTGATTCAGAAGCTATGCCAACTATTTTTTTCTCTCAAAAAAGCTCCATCACAGGAAATGTACCAAGCACATTTGAAAATGTATAACAAGGACTTTTAGAGGTGATACAACATAGGGTAGGGATGCAGGAATCCCTGGTAAGGCAAAAGGGCAAACTAGACATTTCGAAATCATTTGTTGTATTCTCGTACAACACGATTGGTCATCAATACGTATCGTGCAACGATCTTCAAAGTAACCTCCTTGCTTGTCTACGGCTCGATGCCAACGGTGAGGATGACTGAATATACCGTCTCAGTATTCGGGAGATAGTGGGTTTGAACCCCACTGACGGCAGCCCTGAGGATGGTTTTCCGTGGTTTCCTATCTTCACACCAGGCAAATGCTGGAGCTGTACCTTAATTAAGGCCACGGCAGCTTCCTTCCCACTCCTAGCCCTTTCCTGTCCATCGTCGCCGTAAGACCTATCTGTGTTGGTGCGACGTAAAGCAACATGCAAAGAAAGAAAATACCGTCGGCTGCGAAAGATTCGTCAATGTGTACTACCTCACGTTCAAACGTTCGTACGAGGTCTTGTTTGTTGGCACAGCGTTTCACACAACACAGTGGCTACTTTTATTATTGTTATTATTAACAAATACTTCGCAACTGGGAAATATGCCGGTGGCAATGAGCACGTACAGTGGTGTAATAACAAAGTGAAGTTAAACATAATTACCCAATAACAACAAAAACAACAAAAACAACAACAACAAGAGTACAACAATGGAAATAAAATATTGATGATGATGATGATGATGCGTGTTGTTTAAAGGGGCGTAACATCGAGGTCATCGGCCCCTAATGGTACGAAATGAAATAACAAAAAATTCAAATTCATCCAGTGACTAAAATAAAATAAAAAATGTCATGAAGAATGAATGGATGGACATGAACCCTACAAAAAAATACAAAAACAAACAAACAAACAAACAAAAACAGTGGATCAGACTCAAAAAGAAGGTACTTAATTAGAGTATTACTGACCAAGGGACCATTTATAAAGCACAATGATGCTTGATGTCTGAAGGGGTGCTAAATTCACGCCAAAGGCCCCACAGAATAGTACATGTCGCGAGTAAAGTAGAACCATGGTATTTGTCATTTTGGGGTATTGATCAAAAGTAGCGAAGACTCACGGTGGTCCACACAAGATGGTACTACTCACAAGTATTGCAATTCGTACAGGGAACGCAGACCTATGGCGTTTCTCACACAATGGCGCCACTCATAGCCAACGCAAACCGGTAAGGTTCCGCACCTAGGTGTACTAGTCCCGGGCGCCGGTGTTCCTTACATAGTGGGTACCAATCACAGGCAACGCTGACCCACGGTGCCGCTCATATAGTGGTACAACTCACAGGCTACGCCCAGACCCGCGGTGTTGCTCACATGGGTACAACGCACGGGTACTGGAATCCACCAGGCCAGGCTTTTTACTGCAACTAATCACAAACCTATTTCCTACCAATTTAGTGATACTACTCGCAAGTACATGCAACCCATGGTGTTCCCCGCATGATGGTACGAATCAAGAGTAGTTTCATGGTTCTAATTCAATCATCCCTTGGTCGCCCCTTGTAGTCGCCTCTTACGACAGGCAGGGGATACCGCGGGTGTATTCTACATATGCGTCCCCCACCCGCAGGGGGTAGTGTGTTTGGTCGGCGAGAGGTATTTTATTTCCCTCAAGTCCGCCGGCAAGCCGGTTAGGACCCCCCTATCCGCCACCTGGGACGCGCCACGTGGGAGTATCACCTCTCCCCTGCTACGCCTGCGTAGTAGGTTCGTGGAATAAAAATATTACAAGAAATGCTAGTAGTTTAACATTTTAAATCCATCATCATCATATACAAATTCACATACAACTTAACTATTTCCAGTGCTTAACACTACTACTACTACTACTACTACTACTACTACTACTACTACTACTACTACTACTACAGCTTGAGCTTAACATTACAAACACCGTCATATACAAATTCACACGTACCTGAAGTATTTCAAAATTTTACACTATGAGTTACAGCAGATTGAGCGGTCCAATTACTGTTACCTTGAATTTGATCCCTCAAGAGTTCTATTACGATCTGATGATTCTACTGAAAACAGATTAGGTTATTTGTGCACTTGTAAACACCAACGGACTGAACAGGCATAGAACCCATATACTTGAGCTCATCTGAGCCACTCAGCCTGGTTCTTTGAAACACTACTCCTCCTCCTTATTAACCACGTACACTTTTTAAATTCTTCTCCAAAAAGAACAGAGCCGCATTTTCGAAAAATCACGTTCGTTTGGGTAGGCTGGTGAAATACCGGCTGGTTATCAACCCTACCTAAACCAGCCCATGCCAACTGTTAAGAAATTTGGGTTGCAAGTGTCACAACTTATACATTTTAAGGTATGAACGTCTAATCTGTAACCATAGCATAGTAGAATCGTATAACGTGTGTGAACTTGCTGGCACACAAAGCATTTACTGCTGAATAATTATCACACTGTTTATATTCTGATCAGACTTGCCACTCCAAACCTTTGTCCAGATGATTTCTCCACGGCGTGCATAATAAATAGCTACTGTCTTTGGGAATAAACAAATTCTCCTGTGATATATCGTTGTTGAAAAGCTCACTAGAAACACATTTGACTAAATAGTTGGCATCCGCAATGGCGGATTACAGGTCTGAAATTTGAGGAGGCCATATGACGATGAGGGGCTGCCTGGTCTAGGCGGTAAAGGCGTGCTCGGTTCGCCCGGAAGGACGATGGTTCGAATCCCCATCAGGAAGTCGTAAAATTTAAGAAACGAGATGTCCACTTCCGGAAGTGCACATGGACCTGAGGTTCACTCAGCCTACACCAAAAATGAGTACCAGGTTAATTCCTGGGCGCAAAGGCGACCGGGAGTAGAGCTAACAACTCTACCCCATCAAGTGCCGAGGTTACGGATAGTGGAAGCCTTTATCTTCCACCCCTCCAAGGGCCTTCATGGCCTGTACGGAGATGACTGTTTTTGATATGATGATGGGATTTTATTAACCTACTGTATGTTTCACCTATTAATGGATGTAGTATATTTGCATCTGTCTCTTGGTGCAGGCCACAGCAAACTGCAGCTTTCACGGAAGTCTTTCCCATTTATGACTATGACAGTATGGAGGCTGCTAAGGTAGGGTAAGAGTGGGGTAATTTGGTGGTACATCTTTTCTAATTCTAACATTATTAAGTACTCTGAAAGGGTGAAGATATGACTAATTGGAAATACTTGTTAAGTACACACACTAGAAGCATAAAATTTACTTCAATATTGGATGTATGTACATGGGAATGCTCAGACGTGTTAGGGAATATCCAAATTACCCTACCATGGGGGTAATTTGTTGCTGTATGATTATTTGCTTGCACATCCAATTCTTGCTGTCTTTACGGTAAGTGGGTGGTGGTGGGAGACCACTGTACCTAGGGCCGTATTTTTTAAAATTTGCTGCAAGTTACTTATTTTTCGGTAAAATTGTCCCAGCTGCTTTACGTCGCACCGACACCGACACAGTACATATATCCTATCCCATCGTCGCCATAAGACTTATCTGTGTAAAGCCCATTGTAAAACAAAATCTCAAGGTGAGTGAAATTAAATCAAAATTAGCCAAGTGTCAGTTCGAACTATAGGTCGTCGATTCATCGACAACAAAACAATTCTCACAGTGTACTCTCGTTGTATATGTTTCAATGGAAGCTTATGGTTGTGGTTCACTAGCCGGCAGCAGCTTGGAGAGGTGTGACATTCCAATTAATGAGCCCGCTGCCACACCAGGGCGAAACACTGGGAATTATACAACTGAAACGGCCTAAAGAGATTGAATACAATATTCGCAATAGGTGAAATTAAAATATGGTTCCCTTCTGGTAATTTAATTTTTTATATAAAAGCCAACGGCAGGCATTTATAGCACGTTTCTAAGCCTAAATAACTAACCCCATGGCACCACATCCCTTGAAGGGCCTTGGCCTACTGACTCAAGTGTAATAGACTTATATAACTCGGAAACGTTATTTTAACCCATGTGTGAATAATGCAAATATTGGTTATTATTATTATTATTATTATTATTATTATTATTATTATTATTATTATGCGAGATATGGCTATGAAGTGTTTACATCCATTTACTAATATTAGTATTATTATTTACGTAGTTATGTACGGACGATCGTATTATTTGTGAGGTTATGTCATGAAACATATACTGTATTCTGTATATATTAATGAGTTTATTTAATGTAAGAACACATAATTAATAGTATATAAACCGGGCGAGTTGGCCGTGCGGTTAGAGGCGCGCGGCTGTGAGCTTGCATCCGGGAGATAGTGGGTTCGAATCCCACTCTCAGCAGCCCTGAAGATGGTTTTCCGTGGTTTCCCATTTTCACACTAGGCAAATGCGGGGGTGTACCTTAATAAAGGCAACGACCGCTTCCTTCCAACTCGTAGGCCTTCCCTATCCCGTCGTCGCCATAAAACCTATCTGTTTCGGTGCGACGCAAAGCCACTAGCAAAAAATGTATATAATGTATTATTACTTGTATATATGATATACCCATATAATCCAATGTAACATTGTGCGACACACTGTAATATCCAGAATAAAGTATCTTTGGTACTAGGTAGTTACAGAAACTTCTTTACATTTTAATTAGGTAATTGGAGACTCTCGAATTTTCAGGAAAAATATGTTATGTCATATCCTTCTAGAAGCCTGGCTAGGCAATATATATATAAAGAGGCAGTCTTGTGAGTGAGAATAGTTGTTTTGATTAGACTTGTGTGGAAGTCGTATTAGCCATGTAGATGAAGTCAAATATGTGATTTTTTTGCTAGTTGTTTTACGTCGCACCGACACAGATAGGTCTTATGGCGACGATGAATTTGTTTCGTTGGGTTGGTAGCTGACATGCATTGCTGCAGTCTCTTCTTATTATTTCGTAGTAGTGTTTTGTTTCATGAATGCAGTTCATTAGTGCGTGTGTGTAGAGGACGTAAATATAATTTGTGTAATAATTTGTAAATAAACTAGTGTACGCAACTGAGAGCATTTTGTGTGCGTCTTTGTGAATACATCACTACCGAGCGGCCGCTGCTCAGCCCGAAGGCCTGCAGATTGCGAGCTGTCGTGTGGTCAGCACGACAAATCCTCTCGGCCGTTATTCTTGGCTTTCTAGACCGGGGCCACTATCTCACCGTCAGATAGCTTCTCGATTCTAATCACGAAGGCTGAGTGGACCTCGAACCAACCCTCAGATCCAGGTGAAAATCCTTGACCCGGCTGGGAATCTAAGTAGGGGCCACCAGGTAAGAGGCAGACACGCTATCCCTAAACCACGGGGCCGGCATAGGAAGTTTCACTTCCATAAAATGTCACACTCCAGATGAAAGTCTTCAAAAAGTCTTTCTACTTCGAATATCAATCTTCGAAGTTAGCAAATTTATTTTCCTTGCTTGTGCTAGTCTGCATTTTATATCCTGTTTACTTTTCTCATGGTTAGTTATTCTTCTACTTAAGTAATAATATTTATCTACTTCCTTTAAGATTTCACTTCCTAATCTAACATTTCCTGCATCATCTGATTTTGTTCGACTACACTCCATTACTTTTGTTTTGAATTGGTTTAGTTTTATCTTGGGCTCCTTCTCAATGAGTTTGTCCACGCCACTCAGCAATTTAAGCAGATCTTCTGCAGACTCAGATAAAATAATATCATCGGCAAATCTCAGGGTTTTTTATTCCTCTACTTGGATTGTGATTCCCTTTCGAAATTCCTGTTTTGTTTCCTTCACTGACTGTTCTATATAAACAATGAAAAGGAGAGGGGACAAACTGCAGCTTTGCCTTACTCCTTTCTGGACTTATGCTTCTTTTTCATAGCCCTCGATTCTTATTAATGCACACTGAATTTTGTACAGATTGTAGGTAATCTTCCTTCCTCGGTATCTCATCTGATCATCTTCAGAATCTGAAACAGCTTGGTTCAGTCAACATTTATACGCGGAGGAAAACACTAACACCAATGATCCAGTCTTATAAGGCCTATCACTATAAATTCAAAATTGCTCCCGTGAAGGATACTTAAGCATTCAAACAAATTCAAACAAGTAGGAGAACTCAGGCCTAGAGACGATGACGATACTGACGATTGTTGTTTAAAGAAGCCTAACATCTAGGTCATCAGCCTCTTAGGAGGTTGAACGAAATTAACGAGAACGACAATTAAAACTTCAAAATGTATCCATTAACTAGAATCCAAAACAAATGATGGTGAAAACTGACCATGCATCCAAAACAATCAATGGATCCAATTCGCAATGCCTAATTTTCTGAGATGATGCTTGTTTTCTAAAGTCTTCCAAAATCCAGGTCACAATCCCCTCACAATGGTACTAACCACTAACAAAGTAGACCCATGGTGTTCCTCATATAGTGGTACTAATTACAAGTAACGTAGACTCATGGTGTTCCTCACAAAGACTCATGGTGTTTTTCATGTAATGGTACTACTCACAAATAACGCAGAACCGTGGTGTTCCTCACATAGTGGTACTGATCACAGATAACGCAGACCCATGGTGTTCCTCACATAGTGGTACTAATCACAGATAACGCAGACCCATGGTGTTCCTCACATAGTGGTACTAATCACAGATAACGCAGACCCATTGTGTTCCTCACATGGTTGTACTAATCACAGATAACGCAGACCCACTGTGTTCTTCACATAGTGGTACTAATCACAGATAACGCAGACTCATTGTGTTCCTCACATAGTGGTGCTAATCACAGATAACCAGACCCATTGTGTTCCTCACATAGCGTACTGATCATACATAACGCAGACCCATTGTGTTCCTCACATAGTGGTACTAATCACAGATAACGCAGACCCATTATGTTCCTCACATAGTGGTGCTAATCACAGATAACGCAGACCCATTGTGTTACTCACATAGTGGTGCTAATCACAGATAACGCAGACCCATTGTGTTCCTCACATAGTGGTACTGATCACACATAACGCAGACCCATTGTGTTCCTCACATAGTGGTACTAATCACAGATAACGCAGACCCATTGTGTTCCTCACATAGTGGTGCTAATCACAGATAACGCAGACCCATGGTATTTCTCATATAATGGTACTACTCACAGATAATACAGACCCATGGTGTTCTTCACATAATGGTACTAATCACAGGTAACCCAGACCCATGGTATTCATTACATAGACATACTAGTCACAGGCAATGCCAAGACCCATGGTATTCCTCACATAGTGGTGCTGATAACAGGCAACGTAGACCTATGGTGTTACTCACATAATCGTACTAATCACAGGTAATGCAAACCTATGGCGCTGCTCCCCGAATGATATTTATCAAAGACCTATGTTGTTCATTGCATAGTCACAAGCAAAGCCCAGACCCATGGTGTTCCTCACATAGTGGTAATAATCACAGGTAACGCAGACCCATGGGTTCATTACATAGTCATACTAGTCACAGGCAATGCCAAGACCCATGGTATTCCTCACATAGTGGTGCTGATAACAGGCAACGTAGACCCATGGTGTTACTCACATAATCGTACTAATCACAGGTAATGCAAACCCATGGCGCTGCTTCCCGAATAATACTAATCACAGACCCATGATTATCCTCACATATAATCGCATGTAACGTCGACCTATGGTGTTCCCCACGTAATTATACTAATCACAGGTGATCTCATGGTTCCAAATCCATCCCTTGGTCACCCCTTTAAGTCACCTCTTACGAAAGGTAGGGGATACCGTGCGTGTAATTTTCGTCTGCGCCCTCCACCCACAGGGGGTCTCAGGCATTGATCATACTTACGACGTAAGTAATAGATATCGTTCAAGAAACCTTGGAAAATAGGTCAGGCGACAGAAGAAAGAACGACGCACTGCTACTTCACAATTAGTCGAGATCTTAGCTCGTCAAGCAGGCGCTCTTAAGTTGTTGATAGTCGATAAAAAGCGAGGGAGAAAGAAGGCACTTGCGCTTTTGTTCGTAGCCCAGGACGGGACGACATTCCGTGTAATCACTCCTTGAAGAGGGATGGGGAGGGAGGTTCCACAAAAGGAAAGACAACTTCAGAAGGGACTAAATCGGAAGCAATAAAATATTTTCAAGCAATTAACTAACTGTCTTCCAGTTGTTAGGTCGAGAACAGTTATCGTCTCGTCTTGTTAAGGATCTTCCGTCCTGTGGACATCTTGCCAAGCAGAAAAGTCGTTGACAAATAACAGACCAACATTCTACGAGTTATCAAATCATTCAAGTACCCTTATTTGATGCTGCTCCTTATATTAGGGATTTGAGACATTGTGGTCAGCAGTTCCATGTGCTTTTTATCTAGTAACTAAAATGGCGCTACGTGTAAATCGTGGTGCTGCATCGAATCTTTTTCATTAAAGATACTTTAAAATAGTCCGGATCCATGGCTAAATGGTTAGCGTGCTGGCCTTTGGTCACAGGGGTCCCGGGTTCGATTCCCGCCAGGGTCGGGAATTTTAACCATCATTGGTTAATTTCGCTTGCTCGGGGGCTGGGTGTATGTGTCGTCTTCATCGTCATTTCATTCTCATCAAGACGCACAGGTCGCCTACGGGTGTCAAATCAAAAGACTTGCACCTGGCGAGCCGAACATGTCCTCGGACACTCCTGGCACTAAAAGCCATATGCCATTTCATTTTACTTTAAAATGACGAAGGTTTATCTACGTTGGCACTAAATTCAGTTTACCTGCATCGGAAGTAAAATATGGACGCTAACTAGCTCAGAAAGAGAAGAGAAGCTTTTGAAATGTGGTGTTACAGAAGAATGATGGTGTGACGGGTGAATCGAATCAAGAATGAAGTGCTACTGAATCGAATTGGTGAGAGGAGATCGTTGTGGCTAAATCTGACGAGAAGACATAGAACGATAGGGCACATTTTAAGACACCCAGGACTATTTCAGTTGGGTTTTGAGAGAAATGTATGCGGTAAGAACGGTAAGGTTAGACCAAGGTATGAATATGACAAGCAGACTAGAACAGATATAGGATGTAGGCTCTAGTAGTTAGGTAGAAATGAAAAGGCTAGCCCACGATAGGGTGACACGGTAAGCTGCATCAAACCAGCCTATGGACCGATGCCTCAAACAACAATAACAACTTCAGAACTAGGAAGGTTACATAAATTTCATTCTAAACTTTTTAATAGCGTCCAATGCTTTTGTTCTGCGATTAAAGAGGTGTGTTAACGCGCTATGGCTACGCAGCCAAATCAGTGGGTTCGAACTCCACCGCCGACTCTCCTGAGAATGGTTTTCCGTGGTTCCCCATTTTCACTTGTAGGCAAATGCCGGAAGAGTTCCTATTCATAGGCCACAGCCTTCCACATGCTTACCCATTTATCATCATTCATTTTATTAGCTACATACCGCGGGGGTCGGAAAATATCAAGAGTTGACCAAGAGAGGTCGGATAAGGTAGATTGAGAAGCCTGGCATAATTCAGTAGAAGCAATGCCAAGTTTCAGCTAAGCGCCCCGTGGTTGCCAATCCACACTCCCAAGTTAACATATTCTGGGGCCCCTTTTAGTCACATCTTACGACAGACAGGGGATACCGTGGATATTCTACGCCAGCTGAAGATGGCGACAAAAATCACCTCATCACCGACCCCGTATCAAAAAACGGGTACACGGAGTAGTCATTACATTGAAGATGCTAAATCTTAATGTAAGTACAGTAGAACCTCGATATCTCCAAACACTCCGGGAGCTAAATTTTATTTCGAGTTAACCATAATCGCTCATTTATTGCGACGGGAAGTAGATTATGGAACTCTGTTTCAAATAACATCCTAAGTAGTAACTCACTAGAGTCTTTCAAATCTTCCTACAGAACGTATCTCTTAGATGCATAAGTCCACGGTGTGAATCTTGATGAGTGAATGGCGGTGTATGGATGTATGTATAATTTAATTAATTTTCTTTCAATTAATTCAAATTTATTTATCATTAAATTTCATGTAGTAGTTCGACAAATGATATGTTCATATTGGTATAATTATGATGTTGCATTTATTTTGAATTTATGACACAAATGAGTTTCTTTTTTTTAAAATATTTAATATTATCTGTATATTTCTGTACAATGACGCGGTTAAGTGTAAGAGAGGACCATGTGTCCTAACTTCGCCACTATTAAAGACAAAAATACCGGGCGAGTTGGCCGTGCGATCAGGGGCACGGTGCAGTGAGCTTGCATCTGGGAGATAGTGGGTTCGAATCCCACTGTCAGCAGCCCTGAAGATGATTTTCCGTGGTTTCCCATTTTCACACCAGGCTGTACCTTAATAAGACCACGGCCGCGTCCTTCCAACTCCTAGGCCTTTCCTACCCCACCGTCGCCATAAGACCTATCTGTGTCGGTGCGACGTAAAGCAACTAGAAAAAAAAGACAAATAAATAAAATAAAATATTTTGAGATATAGAGAATACCGTTTTTTGAGCATGTATAACATATAATTGAATCAAATGTAACTACGGGCTTGTACTGAACACGTTATATTTAACAGTATTTAAAAATATACAAGCAAACATTTTTACGGCATCACTTTCCTTCCTTCACGTTGAAACTTCTCGTCAATACCTCGCAGCCGAGATTCATGAATGGAGCTTGTCATCCGCGACTTTAGGGGTTGCTTTTGTACGTCACCGGTAATTAATTCACACCGGAGAAACAGCGAGGCTTCGCCGATTTTCCGATCACTAGAAGTTTTGGTTTTTCTGTTCCCGTCATGTTAGCTCCCAGCATCACTGTAGCCGCCCTTTTCTTTACTTGTTAACTGTTCCTCACAAACCACAAATGCCGTATTGCACAGTTAATATTGCACAAAATACGAGTAACAGAGTATTTTTTGCTTCAAGGGAGGAAACGTTTGCTTCGATGAATCTAGAAATTCGAGTAATAGAGAAATTAATACACTACACGTGAAGAATAGAACAAACGTCCGGGAAATTTAAGTTACTTCCAGATACTGAAAATTCATGTAATGGAGGTTCGAAATATCGAGGTTCGACTGTATACTCCACATTTCATGCCCAATGGATAACCCAACAAGCTGCTCCGTTATCATAACTAAGAACTCTCTTTATGATCGCTTTCACTCTTACTTGCGACCAAGCAGATCAACAAATACTCCTCTCAGTTTCTATGCAGTGCTGGTGAAGGAATGGTAATGTGCCACTTAAAACTTTCTTAATGATGGACTAGTGAAACCAAGTTCTCATTTGTAAATGACCGTGAATTTCTTTGTTATAAAAGCAAATCGAACTAAAATCTTACCGGACAAGTTGGCTACGCAGTATGGATAACGTAGCTGTCACCTTGCGTTCGGGAGGTAGTAGGTTCGAAGCCGCACTGTTGGCAGCCCTGAAGAAGGTTTTCCGTGGTTTCCTATTTTCACAGAAGGAAAATGATAGGGCTGTACCTTAATTAAGGGGAGTATAAAAGGTGGTGATAGTAAAAAATATCGCTTCGAAATTTGTTATGGAAATTGTTCTTTGGTGTTGCCCCTTTAATTTGATGTATGTTACATTGATTTTGGATATCTGCAGGTATTTATAATATTTTTCAGATTTCGTGAGCACTCGGTCAGTTAAGACACGATGTCTGGGGAATTACTTGCTCTAGTAAACATCCTGCTGCATAATCTGGCTACAATGGTTGCTATGGTATCGCTTCCTATCGGATGTATACGAGATAACTAACATTGTAGCATCTATTTTTTGTGAGTGGCATTACACTTTCAAGTGCGATTTCTGAAAAACTACACTTTTTTTGCCAATGTTTCCCATTTTCTCAGAAATAACTTCAGTTAGAGCTCTGAAATTTTTACTTATTAACAGGATTATCGTTTTTATATGCATCTTCAGTGGTAGAGATACCACACACAGTTTGAACATAAATATTTTTAAAAATAAATTAATTATAAAATTTAGAACTTGATTTAAATAATCCATATCTTGATTTCTAATAAAGGTAGAACCAAGAAAGTAGATCAGTAAATGTACGAGATGTAAATATATATCCTGTCAACATTTTGTTTTATTACCTTGGAGAGTTCCAGAGAAACCGGGATATACGAAGGCCATCCGGAAAGTCGTACCCGTTTGCGCAATAAAGACACAGGTGTAAATATTAACAAATATACACAATTTTATTTGAAAGAGCATACTTTACACTACTTCTCCACATAATCTGCAAGCAAATTTAGGCATCTGTCATAACGTGGGACGAGTTTTTGTATTCCAGCGTCATAGTCCTCCGCTGCCAGCGTATTGAGATACGTAGTCACGGCTCGTTTAAGTGCTTCATCGTTGTCAAATCTCTTTTCCGCCAGAAAGTCTTTAAGCTTCGTAAAGAGGTGAAAATCCGAAGGGGCCAAGTCCGGGATATACGGGGGATGGTCGAAGGTTTCCTACTTGAATTGCTGCAAACGTTGTTGTGTTATCGCAGCTACATGAGGCCTGGCATTGTCATGAAGGAGAATGACGCCTGTATACAATAGACCTCACCGTCGATTTTATATTGTCCGCCGTAATTTCTTTAATATTTCACAATACGCATTAGCATCAATTGTGTTTCCACGGGTCATAAAATCAATGAGCAGTACACCTCGGCGATCCCAGAAAACGGTTGCCATGAGTTTCCTGGTGGAGAGAACTGTCTTGAATTTTTTTGGTTTGGTTGGTGAATGAGCATGATGCCACTCCATTGACTGTCGTTTACTCTCAGGTGATGCATAACAAACCCATGTTTCGTCCCCAGTAATGATGCGAGTCAGGAAAGAGTCTCCTTCATCGGAATAATGTCCCAGAAACGTCAGTGCTGCAGCCATACGCTTGGTTTTGTACTCCTCTGTAAGCATGCGAGGGACCCACCTTGCACAGATTTTTGAATAATGCAGATGGTCTTTTGACAATTTCATGAACAATTGTTCGAGACACATTAGGAAAATGTTCACAGAGTCCATCAATTGTGGCGCGCCGATCGTTCCTCACGCATTCGTCTACTGCGCTCAGCAGTTGGTCTGTAATGACAGATGGTCTCCCTGAACGCTCCTCGTCGTGTGCATTCCCCCTCCCCAGGTTGAAGTTGCGACACCAGCGCCGAACAGACGACTCGTCCATCACATTGTCTCCACACACCTCCGTTAATTGGCGATGAATATCACAAGTCGAACGTTTCGTGCATTAAGAAATTTAATCACGGCCCTCACTTCACAACTGGCGGGGTTCTCAATTTGTTTAAAACATTTTAAACGATCACAGACACAACACAGGCAATGCTAGCGTCACGCAACCTCGCACAGAGCAGGCAGACAAGCTACTGACGCGGTCTGACCTTGCCCGAGTCGTCAGCACTTCCATGCGGCGCTAACGGGTACTACTTTCCGGATGGCCCTCGTAAATCTGTTAAATTTAACATTACCAGGATAGGCCTTTGATTCTCCCCTTAAGGCCATGTTTTCTTGCTCTCCATTCTAGCCCTGTCCTATTTCGTCGTCGCATTATATCCTGTCTGTGCCCTTGCGACGTAAAACTAAAATTTTATCCTGGTCCTTGTTCGAAAACAACCGTTAACTATGTAGAGGAGAGATGCCGTTTGTAGATTATTGTCTGTGTCTAATGCGAAGCGTTTTGGTCTCGAGAGACTACAAAGAATTGTTCAACCAAGCAACTGCTATGTTGTCGCGTTATCGTATCCACTCACTGTGCTGCGATCCACGGAAGATTTCACTGGGAATATCACATGCGCCAGGCCTAAATATTTTTACTTAAAAAAGAACTTCCTCAGCGGAAACACTTTCCCATTTGGTGCAGTCTATATTTTATAGGCAAATGAATGGTATGGACAGAGTCTTCGGGAAGGAGTACAGGTTAAAAATAAAAAAGTCCAAAACAAAAGTAATGGAGTGCGGTCAGACAAGGTCAGGTGATGCAGGAAATATTAGACTAGGAAATGAAATCTTAAAGGAAGTAGATGAGTATTGTTACTTGGGTAGTAAAATAACTGACGATGGC